>NC_056529.1:1972128-1990298 GCF_019175285.1 Sceloporus undulatus | reverse complement strand
ATAATAATAATAATAATAATAATAATAATAATAATAATAATAATAATTCCATTCATTCCATGCAGAAACTGGTTTTAAAAAGATGACCACCAACCAAGTGTGCTGAGTTATCCCAAGGGGAAAAGGGTCCAGGGCATGGCTGTCCATCTCTGGTGCCAAACTTGTCCCTCCTACTCTTCTTGGAAATAAGCATAAGTAGAGGAACTACAACTTTGCATTATGGCAGCTGCCAGCCTTAACACACACACGCGCTTCCATCCTTGGGCTTCTGGTTTATAAATCATGTGCAGCAGCCACAGCATGCGCTTGCATCCGGCAATCAGGGTTGCAATGCTGGCGCCCAGAGAGCTGCTCCCTTGTCTCCTGGATTTAAAGAGGGAAAGACAAATAACGAAGAACTGTGGCAGCCGCTCCCAAGGACTCTGGAAATTACGAACCAATTAGCACCAAGGCAAATTAAGGGATTGTTTCAAGATAGTTCATTGTGTTAAAAATAAACTCCTTTTAAGTGGCAAATTCCTAATAGCCCCTGATTAGGGATGAAGTGCAAAAGATCCCGGCTCAATTAGACCGAAGGCCTGCAAAAAGCCCACAACTATGCAACAGCACCCTTCTGCTCACTCACTCTGAAGCACTTTGAATATGGAAAGCCAGGCTTATACAGGCAGGGCTATAGACTCCTTCACCCTGAGCTTCTTGTTACCTCTTTAAAATAAGGTTAATATGGAGGTACTCAGACTTTTCCCCTTGAGACACCTCTTTACATCTAGATGCAAACATCACGGCCCCCCTCCAACTCTACATAGTAAGTGAATAAAAATGCAGTCATCCCTCCTTATCCACAGATTTCCCCCCCATGAATTCAAGCAGCAACGGCTTGAAAATATTCCAAAAAAGTATAAATTTCAACCAGCAAACCTTGATTTTGACATTTTATATAAGAGACACCATTTTGCTATGCCACTGTATTCGATGGGACTTGAGCATCCACAGATTTTGTTATCCACAGGGGATCCTGGGACCAAACCCCAATGGATAACAAAGGCCCACTGTATTTTGTTTTATTTAGTATGCATATTTTCATTTGCACATTCGTGCATATTCAAATTTTAACATTTTATTAAAACAGTTTTATTTAAGTACATAGACTTTGGGAAGAGAAAGAGGGGGGACCAGGGCTTCCAAGTCTCGCTCTTGAGCAACTCTCAAACCTTATCCCAGAGGTCCATCAGTATTTTCATTAACATCTGTGAAACCATCAGGCGAGGTAAAGGAATCAAAGGAACTCCAGTTTCCAAGAAGTATGGAAACAGCAGGTTGCTTTTTAAAAAATACAGCGAATAAACAAGCCCTTAGCTAACTGAACTTACAAAGATTGTAGAAATGAATCACTGAATGAGTTCTCAAGGGAAGGGCATCCCAGGGCTTTCCTCACATAGCTGGCAGCTTGACTCTTTTATATATATATATATATATATATATGAGAGAGAGAGAGAGAGAGTGGGGGGAAACGTCCCACGCACCCTTTTGCTACACTATGTGTATGTAATATTACATACATTTGTCATCATCCCTCTTCACCCTTTTTCTAAACTTTGTGAATGGGGGCAAAGCAGATGTGGGTCTGAGCGCATGTGCCCTTAGTTTCAGAGGGTTTTTGTAGGCAAGGAATCCTCAGAGATGCTTTTGCCAGCTCCTTCCTCCACAATCCAGCCTACAGCGTCTGGTATTCCTTGGCAGTTTCCCACCGAAGTACCAACCAGGACTGACCCTGCATAGCTTTCAGGACCAGAGCGGACGTGGGTCTAGGGGTCATTTTATCTCTCCTGCCAGATCTCAGCTGGCTGAACTCCAGAAGCCTTGGCACAGTGGCCACAATTCAACATTTAAAGGCTATTTTGGAGAACAACGGCCCTTTAAAAAACAGGATGGGACCTTCTCTTAGGATTCTCTTTTCTGCATGCCTGAACATGATTTACATCCCTGTAGCAACCAAATGCTCACACAGCACTGCTCTAGTAGTTTACACTGGTTTTACAACCAACACAAACATTGGCTTCACCAATACATTTTACTTCCTTGTACTTCCGTAGTTGCAGCTCCTATATGGGTTCAGATGATGTTAAACTATAGGAATTGACCTAGTAAAGCAGAGGAATAAATAACAATCCAAGCTGATTTTCAAATAGCGTTTTCCCCTCAATGAGGTAAATCCCCTTCTAAAAATAGTTTACCTTTTCAGTCAGGTTACTGCAAATACATTATAGCCCCGATTTATAAACCATTAAAGATGGATTTATGCCCCTATGAAGTCATTATAAGAAAATTAGCATGTTTTATTATACGTAAACAAACAATTAGCAGTTCTGTTAGAAACCATGTAGAGCAAAGACCAAAAATGTGGCAGGCTTAGGACTACAGCTTTAAAACTCACCTACCTTCCCCTGATTTTACACATTGCTTTCTTCAGTGGATTGTGAATGTTGTGCAAAGTCCAAATGCCCATTTATTTCAACCCATTACTACTGCAACATGGCACTAAGCATTTTAGAGTTCCTTCAACCAAGGTCTTTGGTGGGAGTAATTTATTTGGAGCATTTACACAGTAATCTACTCAGAAGAATAGTTATGAGAACGGACCCCTCGACCTGTTCTTCAATATTCAGCTACAAGAGGAATCACTGATTCATGTTCCAGCTGTATACACATTGATAGAGACAAAGGCATGAATCATGGTAATTGAGATATGCAATGGAAAGAAAGGATCACAGCAGTTCCTGCGACAGGCGTCCATATTATTCGTTTATTTTCTTGCTACTGGGGAAACACATTATCTGGACGATTTCTGAGATTTGAAGCTCAGAAACAGTCTTCAGCTTCATAGAAGCCTGTCGCTGACACTGTCCAGGTTGACAGGTGTTTCTATTCACACTGCAGACTTCTCAAGGCCACCTGGGAGCTCCACATCTTAGTAAAAGCTCCAAATCTCTGGAGGTCATAAAACATAATCATATGTTTTACGACATCCAGACAGGTTAAGTGGCATAGAAATGTACTCGCTATTGCAATCTCAAGGGATCTCTATGAACAACCTTTCACAACTGAACAAAACCAATAAGGTTACAATGAACTACTAAAACTGGCCAATGCTCTAAACACAATGGTTCCAGGTCCTTAATCTCCCAGATGTTTTGGACTTCACCTCCCAGAATTCCTCACCATTGACCATGCTGGCTGGGGCTTTGGGGGATGAAGTCCAGAAGACCAAAGGTTGAGGATCCATTGCTATTCTGAATCCCACTTTTGGGATTTCAGTTGCAAAGCTAGAGGATGCAACTGCAAAACTGGCTTCCCAAAACAGGCTGAAACTACACCCCTTGATCGGCCTTAGTGCTGCCTGGAAACGTCTCGGTTGTGTCTTGATTCATCTTCACTTTGTTACTTCACATCTTGTCCTCTGCTTTAGATGGGCTTCTAAACAGACATATTAATTTACACTGCAGAGAATCTCCAATGAATTGTACACCAAATAACTTCTACCATTGCAACATTTAATCAACGTTTTGAATAATCACTGAATGAATGTCAAGCAGCCAGGCAACTAAGTTATCTTCTATTAACGGCAGCAGCATTTCCTTGCTTGTGTAAAAGAAACGCACACAAAGAAAAAGAGTGACCCCAGAAAAGGAGGCCAGGTCTGGGAGACAGGCAGTGCCACTTAGATTAAAATGAATTGCATCTGGCGCTTGCACACACAAACAAGCAAGAGGGAAATTGGAAAACAAGGAGCGCAGAACAATGAAGCCTTTTCCTCAACCTCAACCAAGCGTGAAAGCACATCTTAGGAGGAAAAACTTTAAGGAACATGAAAGGTTAAAACCAACGCAACTGTGAAAGCACTTCCTTGCCTTTCTTCAACGGGGAACCTTCCAGATGCCTCCCTCTCCCTAAAAAACTGAGGTGCCATCCAGAGATTATTAGCACATATCACCTAGCAATGATCCTGTGTCTCTCTTTGGGTGCCTTCAAGTCACCTGTCCACTTTTATGGGTTCTCTTAGGTGGGGACTACTCAGAAGTGCTTCTGCAGGTTCTTTTCTTCTCTGAAATACAGAAAAGGAAATCACAAAGGAATAAAGGTTCATTTCATTCTTCTCCGAAAGTGACTGCAACACCCAGTATTTGCTGGCAGTCTCCCACCCAAGTACTAACCATGACTGACCCTGCACAGCTTCCAAGATCAGAGAGAATCCAGTGCCTTTAGAGTATTTGGGCCACTCTATTTACACACCAATCCACTGCGAGAAACTGACCTCATGTTAGTAAGACGAGTTTCCACATCGCGAGTGATCTGTGCTTGAAAACACAGCTGAATGCACAGCATGTGGCTGGATTCAGACACAATCTGAATGTACATCTATAGGGTTCTGAAAGCACCAACCCCAAGGTGGGGTGGAGGAGAGATAAAAGCTGTCCTTTCTTATCTCCCTAGCTATTGTCAGCCTCGGCATGAGAGACGGGAGCGAGTGCCGGAACGTGGCCGCCTGTGACACGCTGCCAGAGGTGAGCTCTCAGCGCAAGAGCATGGCTGGCGGATGTGCAGAACAACTGTTACGGACTTTGCAATGCCACGCTCAGAACGGTCCTCAGTGCCTATGGCTCTGGCTTGCCTGGAGTCGGTGCGATTCTTGCAGACAAGCACAGTCTCTTGCCTGGCTTGCACTGGCAACTGCTGCATTGCACCAAGAGCCATCTTGCTGGGATCAACACGCCACACAGACAAGGAAAGCACACACAGGAATCAGGGTCTGTTTCATTTCTTCCACCACAAACATGAGGCATTGTGTCTCCATTCTTTAATACTCAGCTTCTACTCAGGAAGCTGTGTCTTGTCTGCCCAAAATCTTTTTGGAAGCCCCCAAAGGCTGACATGGCTGATTCCATGTTAGTCTGTGGAATCAGACTAACATGGCTATACCTTTGAATTCTACCACTACAGGAATGTGAAGGGCAGCCATGAAAGAACCAGTAAAGATCCAAAAATGCAAAGACACACAACTCAGCACAAAAGTCAGACTCATACAAGCCATCGTATTCCCCATCCCCACGTATGGATGCGAGAACTGGGCAGTGAAGAAGGCAGATGGGAAGAAAACCAACTCATTTGAGACATGCTGCTGGAGAAGAGTTGACCCCGTAAAGACATAATCCTAAACCAAGAAGCCACAGGAACCAAGCCTAAAGACGACAAGCACTGTGAGCATGCATGCTACCCAACCTTTCCCCACTATCAACCAGGACAGCTGAAAGGAAACTCCAAAGCTTCATTCCATGGTTTATAACTTCATGTGAACATGGCAGCAGCTGGTGCTCTGGCTTGCTTCTGTCAAGCCATAGGAAGAAACTATAAACCTAACAATGCATCCATTCTCTAGCTGTGTGTTGGAGGAGAGTGTGAGCTGCTCAACAACGGCTGGAATGACCGGGCTGGTGGCGGCTCCCACTTGGTCTTATGGTTCCTGGACATTGTGCCCCTGTACAGAGATTGTGAATACTGAAGAGTTATGTTTCGCTTCAAAATGACTGCATTCCCTCCTATGGGATCTGACTAGGAAAAAGCATCCATCATATTATAGTCAGCCCTCTGTATCCCCAGATTTTTTTATCCACAGATTCAAGCGTCTAGGTTTGAAAATATTCAAAAATACATATAAATTCCAAAAAAGCAAACCTTGATTTTGCTATTTTATGTAAGGGGCACCATTGTACTATGCCAATGTATTTAATGGGACTTGAGCATCCACAGATTTTGCTATCCACAGGGGTCCTGGAACCAAACCCCAGCAGATACCAAGGGCCCAATGTTCACGGTATGCATATTCTCTCTTTACAAGCGTAGTTCAGTTGTGCGCTTTAGCTGTCTTCACACAAGTCTGCATGGATGAGGGACCTGGGCCTTGTAATTCACAATAATTCATAGTGATTTCGAAGCATAATAGGCATTCATACACAGAAATTACTTCCCTGCACACAAAAACAATCAATACAGAATTTAATTCAGCTGGGCATTTCTATACGTGGGTGGACAATTTTAGACCCTTAGGTCTATCAGCGGTTCCAATAGCTGCTTGTACAGTTATCTCATATCCTTTCTTATGTCTGCAGCTTTTGTACCTTCCAACATGTGCTACAACTTCATTCTTCATTGCAGAACATGCCAAACCTCATTCAAACCCTGCAACTCTCTGTCCTGCGCGTGTGGAACATCAACTCTCGTGTTCACAGATAATTTCCATACACTTGTCCCTCCGCATTCGCTGGGGTTAGGGCCACAAGGCCCCTGGGAAAGGGGGGGAAATGCAAATGAATAAACGGTACTTTTGAACCTGAGACAACACCTCTCTGGGAATTTCTAGGTCCTCCAGCAGAACTCTGTGGTCAACATCTGCCAGGATTTGACCACAAAATCATGTTGCAGGGTCTACAAATGCCTAGAGGAGTGTTTTCTCTAAGAATCTTTAGGTTCTCTTGTGCAACTCTATGGCCAACTTCCAGCAGAATTTCTCTGGATTCCTAGGGAGAGTCTATTAATCAAATCCGCAAATAATCAAATCTGGAAATGTCAAAGCCACAAACGCAAAGGGCCGAGCATACTCTTACGTGGAGAGAAGAAAGCAGCAAGCAATCCTGTTGATCCAATGAGCAGTTTTGCTTCCCTTTTCACTCCATCAGAGATGGTTTTACTTGCAGTTATAAAGACACAGAAGTGTTGTGCACCTTCACGTTATTTCCAAATGACAAACCTCTCATGGGGCTTTCTTGGCAAGGTTTGTTCAGAGGAGGTTTGCTTTCCCCTGAGGCTGATAGAGTGTGCCTTGCCCAAGATCACCCAGTGGATTTCATGGCTGAACCCTGGTCTCCAGAGTCATATAACGCAATGCTCAAACCACTATGCCACGCTGCCTCTTGCAGGTTAGATTACGTTCATGTAATTAACCAACAGAAGACAGAATATAAGCACATGCCACATTTATGTGTGTGTTATGTACCTTCAAATCATTTTGACTTATGGTGACAAATATGGCTTTATCTGCATGGTTTCCTATCTAGACTCATTTCAGTCTGACCACCATCTCCATCCTTTTGCTGTGTGCTTCTGCATGAAAGGGCAGAGCCCCGCTTTGTCAGGAGAGCTATTTCCATCATCTGGCGCCTGAACTGAGATTATAGGGTTTTCATCCCACTAGACGTGGAATTAGCCTTACAATGGCAGGATGTTCCTGTAGCCAGAGACACTGCTGCTTCTGTTAATCTTCGCTGCAGCTATCCTACAAACAGGCTTTCACACATTATTGTTACTGTCTGTCCATCTTGCATTTCGTTTCCCTGTAACACCTTCCCAAAATACACAGTCATACATATATATATGTAGATGTGGCTGCCAATCTGTGAGTAAGGCTCCATGCATCTGATGAAGTGGACTCATTAAAGCTTAGGGGATATTAAATCTGTCTTCAAGGCTCCACAAGACTGTTTGTTTCACAACAGATAAACACAACCACCTCAGTGGAAATAGCCTTAGAAACAGGCTGCTTGGTCTATTGGTCTAACAAGCAATATTTAATAATATTGCTTGTTAGACCAATAGACCAAGCAGTTTTGTTTTCTGCACCTAAAAACATTCAGCAGAACATCAAAATGGCCAGTTGAAGCAAACAAGATTTTGCAATACACAGCATTGCAATACTGCTATTAAATGCATAGCAATACTCACTATTCTGATCAGATTACATTTAAATTTAACGTCTAAAATCATAATCCTGCTGTGAATTTCAAATTATGAAGAGACAGAAGTAAAGTGAAGTGAGAAAGAAACTTGAATGATGGCTTGCTGGCTCACTATGGATTGGAAAGGCGTAAAGTACAGGGGTTTTCATGAAGATTTGACCAGACTAGGCCATAACAGCCAAGAAGCCATGAGAACACAACTTCCTTTTTAATACTTTGCCTCATCCAACATTTAAAACACAGCAACCCGACCAGTGTCAATGTCTAGTAACTTTTAAACACATTTTCTTAGATTCAAATAGCGTGTTTTACTGGAACTTAGCCTTGGGATTAGGTGCAATCCCTTTTGCCCTTCAAACACATACTGCACTCTTGATTCTCAAATGACAAAATTGTCCGTCAAAAGCATCAGCGAAGAGACATGGCTTCTGAAAGTGGTCTATAAGATAGAGATAAGATCCAACAACAAGCAATTTCACAGCTTCCAATGTATGCTCAGCAGCCAAAGCAAGGCATCAAAGCGCATACAGTGGTAAAATATGCTCTGGAGGAGCTACCAAGACCTACTAGACTCTTCTCTCAAGGTCCTTCCCTGCAACTCTATGATCAACATCTGCCAGGCATTGGCCACAGAATTGCGCTGGAGGAGCTACAAAGGCCTAGTGGACTCTTCTCTGGGAATCCCCATAGGTCCTTAAGTGAGACTTTTGGTTCAAGTCGACCACAGAGTTGCACTGGAGGACCTAGAGATTCCTAGAGAGAGCATATTAATAAAACCCGTGAATAACCAAAGCCACAAATGTGGAGGGATGAGTGTACATTGGTTTTGTCTATGCTATAGACTAGCAGGGGTTCCCAATTTGGGGTGTGAGATGGCGTTTCAGAGGACGCAACAAAGATACCTGTGTGAATGTGGACTCAGTTCTCTTTGTCAGTCAAGGCAGAATCTAGGCATCTCCTCAATCCACAGGCAGAGCTGCAGATCACAGTCACAAAGGAGGTCCACGTTTCGACAAAAGCAGGAGCAAAGCAGTGCTCTATGTGTGCCTGACCACAGTCCAAAACACACTGCAGGAATAATAACTGAGTCTGAGACCACTGTCACTGCCCTGGCTCAATGCTAGGGGACTCTGGGGACTCTGGCGATTGTGCGACATTGAGCCTTCTCTGTCAGAAGGAGGTCCAGGGCCACAGTACACTACAGTTCCCAGGATTCCCTACCAGTGAGCCACGGCAGTTGAAGCCGTCTCAGACTGGGTTGCTACTTCTGCCTGAAGCAGAGTCAGCTCAACTTTAGAGGAATCTTGTTACAGTATTTCCTTTGAAATGCCTGGATTTGTGAGATGCCTCTGAGGAAGGGCCCCAGGAAGCAAGGCAGCTGGGCCAGTCGCCTCCTGGGGAGCCTGGCACCAAGATGCCCCGCATGGCAGTCTGTCCCCTTCACAGGGGTGTGTGTATATATTACAGAGAGAGAGAGAGAGAGAGAGAAGCCTGCATGGCCACAGTGTGGGAAAGAGCTCCCCAGCTGCCATCCTTCCTTCCTTCCTTGGGGATCCCTTCCTCCGACAGGAAGAGGAGATGCTGCCCCAGAATCCAGGGCAGGCGCCCTCTGGCCCAGAGCCCCCCAAAGGCACCCAAATGGACCCCTTTCCCTTCAGGGAAAAAAGGGATTGAGGCACAGGCCAGGAAGGCCAAGGAGATGCCATAGATACCATGTAGATACATATCAACACAGGCACTATACACACACAGGGGCACTATATACACACATTATATAGAGATACACGCACAGAGGCATTATATATACACACACACAGTACACACACACCCATATATATATATATATATGTATGTATATATATATCCTCACACATACACAATATACACATAGAGAGAGGCATTATATCTCTCTCTATATATATATATACTGTATATATATATATATATATATACACACACACACACACACAGAGGCATTATACGTGTGTATATACATACACATGCACACAATATCCACACACACACACACACTATATATATCTATCCTGACATACACTTTATATATATATACATATATATACACACACACCTCCAATATATGCATGCAGACGCTATATATATATACACACATACATACAGTATCTCCACACTCATACACTATATAGAAACACACCCTTGTACATTATATGCACACACAACACAATACTCAGACACGCGCTATAAAGAGAGATATACACACAGAGAGACACACACTTGGCCCTGTCTGTGTATGTGGAGACATGTATGTATCTACCTATCTATCTATCTATCTCCACATAATACAAGGACCGGGTCAAGCTAAGCCCAAGCCCAGCCTTCTCCGCCCGGCTTCCTCCTCCTTCCTTCCTTCCCCCGAGAGAGAGAGAGAGAGACCCCTCCCTCGGTCGTGGGGCGGCGGCGGCGGCGGTGGGCTACAGACCCCGCTCACCCTCCTTCCCTCCGTCCTTCGTGGGGCGGTTGGTGGGGCTCCATCTCGGGAGAGGCGCCGGCGGCGAAGGCCCTTCCAGGCCAAGAGGCCCCTGAGGCCTCCCTCCCTCCCTCAGAGTCTCCTGAGGAACGACGCACCGAGAGAGAGAGAGGGCGCTCCCTGACAGGAAAAAGGCCCCTCGCGACGCTGCCCCGCTCCCTTCTCCCTCCCTCCTTCCTTCCCTCCGGGGCTTACTTCGCTCGACGGACGAAGCGGAGGGGCGTCGGCTGCGCTCCGCGGCGGAGGCGACACTGGCGGCGGCGGGAGGAGCGGCGGATTCTCCTCAGCCGGGCGCCAGGGGAGGGGCTAAGACGGGGCGGAGCCAATCGCGAGGCTGAGGCTGGGAAGGACAGGCAGCATCGGGCAGTGGAGCCAATCGGGAGGCGAGGAGGAGGCGGGGCTTATCGGCGAGGAGTGACAGAAAGTGAGGGACCAATCGGGAGACGGCATTGAGGAAGGGCGGGGTTTATGAGGCAGAACGTCAGGCGGAAACCAGGGAGGGCCTGAGTGGGCGGGGCTCAAGCGAGAGAATGACAGGAGGGAGGAGTCGACGCCTCTCAGGGGGCGGGGCATGGCTGAAGGGGCGGGGCCACATGTGAAAATAAAGGAATACTGTACTGTAGTAAAGAAAAGGGGAACTACAACCCCCAGAATCCTCCTCTGAGAGACTGTGCTGGAACCCTATCATCCAGGGGAGGGAAAAGGCGGAAGCCCCACTGGCAGTGCATGATGGGTCTTGTAGTCCCGCCCCGAAAAGGCTCAGTACTATCTCACAAAACTACAGAACCCCCCGTTATTTCTGCAGTGTGGAGGCAGCCTTTCCTATATGAATTTCAATGGTTTGTATTTTTAACGTGTTATATTTTAAAGTGATAACTGTTTTAACTCTTAAAATCATTTAATTGTGTATTTTTTAATGTTGTATTCATATATATTTAATATACTGTTTTTAAATTGCATTTATACTTATTGTTCGCCACCTTGAATCTCTATATTGGGAGAAAGGCAGGATATAAGAAAATACTGTAATAATAATAATAATAATAATAATAATAAATATTTATATTAATAAATAATACTTTTTATTTGTATTCTGCTCTTTTCCCAGAACTGGGGCTCAAAGCGGCATCACAACATTAAAAAACAGTACAGTTAAAAACAAAGGGAAAAAGTACAGTACATTAAAAAGGAATTAAATTGTTACAATATTAAAACAGATTGTTATTGAAATTATATATATATATATATATATATATATATATATATAAACTGTATCAAGCTTTTTTTGAAATGGTACAACATCCCAGCCTGTCCTTATAGTAATATAAAATAGTAATAATAGTAATAGTAATAATAATAATGACTGCTGCAAAGAGGGAGAGTCTGGATCCTTCCAAAATTCAGCAAGTAAAGGCAACAGGTCTGGGGTTTTAAAACAAATACGTTTATTCATTTTCCACATAAATGAAGTAGCCAACAACACACACATCGCGCAAACAGACCACACCAACACATTAAAAAAACTGCAACCGCAAATTGTCAAATTCTTCCCAAATGTCAAGAGGCCATCCTAACATCATTACATTTGTATCAATATGCTTTAATGGGCAAGCCAGATGTGCTTTGGTCCGCATCTATTTCTCACACTGGCAATTTGGGAGCAAACGAAGGCCTCGCGCACTTTCCCAGAAGCCTGCTGGTGTGCGCTCCTCACAGACGGACCACGGTTCTTTTAAAAATGCAGGCCACTAATGCAGTCTTTCCCAGCCGTCGGGGCAGGAAGGGCCCCATTGTCCAGCTCCCATTGCAGATAAGTGGCTTTGAGGTATTTGTTGCTAGACAGAAAGCTGCTGACCGGTGGGCATATGGCCCCAAGTGAGTATGAATAGCAAGCTATGCGGCATATATTGCCCTGGTCAGCAAGTAATTTTACAGCAGAGACATGGAAAGCCAGAAAGCTACACAGAAGGATAAATAAATAAATAAATAAATAATAAAATTTTTATTTATATGCCGCCCTTCCTACGATCAGGGCGGCTTACAACAGATTAAAATACATACATAATAAAATACATAAATACATAAATAAATCAAACCAACAAGTAAAAAGCCCCATAGCCCAACCTCTTGGCCACGGAAGAGGAGGGAGGCCCACAGGATATTTATTCGGGGAATGCCTGTTGGAATAGGAAGGTTTTAAGATCCTTCCTAAATTGGGCCAGGGTAGTAGACGGAGCTCTGTGGGCAGCGCATTCCAAAGGGCTGGGGCAGCTATGGAAAACGTCCTCCGAGTAGTGGAGACTAACCTGGCCCCAGGCACCTTCAGTAGCTGCTGCCCAGACGTTCTGAGGGTGCGAAGCGGAATGTACGGGGAGAGGCGGTCCTTTAGGTATCCTGGGCCCAAGCCATTTAGGGCTTTATAGGTAATTACCAACACCTTATATTGAGCTCGGAAGCGAATGGGCAGCCAATGGAGATCTTTTAAAACCGGTGTTATATGGCTGGTCCTGGGAGCACCAGTGACCAGCCGGGCTGCCATGTTCTGCACCATTTGCAGCTTCCGAGTTTGGTATAAGGGTTGCCCCATGTAGAGTACATTGCAGAAATCCAGTCTCGAAGTTACCAGAGCATGTACAACAGTTTCTAGGTCCCTCTGGGCCAGGTATGGACGCAGCTGGCGAATCAACCGAAGCTGATAACAGGTGCTCTTGACCGTCGCATTCACCTGAGCAGTCAGGTGAAGCGACGAGTCAAGAAGCACCCCCAGACTGCGCACGGAGTCCTTCACAGGGAGCGTGACCCCGTTCAGGACAGGTGGAACCACCGCCATTCCTGGACCAGGAGAACCTATCACTAGTACCTCCGTTTTCTCTGGATTCAATTTGAGTCGGTTTTCCCTCATCCAGCCCATTACTGACTCTAGACAGGCCACGAGAGGAGAGACGCCATCTCCAGTTACTGCACCAGTCGGAGACATAGAGAAAATGATTTGGGTGTCATCAGCGTACTGATAACCCCGCGCCCCATGTCTCCGGATGATCTCTCCCAGCGGTTTCATGTAAATGTTAAATAGCATGGGAGACAGAATGGCCCCTTGAGGGACCCCGGTTTTAAGGGGCCTCTCGTCGGAGCACACGTCTCCCAGCTGCACCATCTGGGACCTCCCGGAGAGGTAGGAGCGGAACCACTGGAGCGCAGTGCCCCCGATTCCCACCTCTGCCAGGCGCCCCAGAAGGTGCCCCAGAAGGATACCATGGTCTATGGTATCGAAAGCCGCTGAGATGTCCAAGAGCACCAGCAGGGACACGCTTCCCCTGTCGATGCTCAGACGGAAATCATCGACCAAGGCGACCATGGCCGTCTGCTTCCCTCAGGAGGGTTCCCAGACTTCTGAACTGTAGAAGATGTCATCCTTTGGGGAATGATGCCAGGAACCAGTCCAAGGAGAGAAGGAAGCTGTGTCTTGGCATGAAGCTGAAGACTGACTCCTAAGAGGCAAAGAAGAAGGGAATTAACTTTCTGCAATCTCAATACCCTGACAGCACCAGATCCCATCTGATCTGGGAAGCTAAGCATGGCCAGCATTAGTTAGTACTTGGATAGGAGGCCAACAGTGAATGCCAGGGGCTGCTAGGCTGTGTTTTAGGGGAAGGAAATGGTGCATTAGGGAAAACATTCCTGATGGTAAGAGCTGTTTGGGAGTGGAAGACGCTGCCATGCCAGGTGGCAGAGTCTCCTTCTTTGGAGGCTGGGTGGCCCTATATCGGCAGTGTTTGGATTGTGTCTTCCTACATGGCAGAAGGGGATTGGATTGGATGGCCCTTGGGGTCCCTGCAAACTCTAGGGTTCAAGGGAAATCATCTCTCATTCAGTGGAAACCCTAGGAAATTGACAGGGTCCTCATAAGTCAACAGGTGACTTGAAGGGACATACAGAGAGAGAGAGAGAGAGAGATGGGGAAAGGGATGTATGTGTGTCAAGAAGTCAGTCACTGTCAAAACAGTAGCATCGCTGGACTAAGAGGCTTATCATGGGGCCAGTGAGCCAACAAGGGAAAAGGTGGCCTGGGCTGCCATCTGCCGGCTGAATTCGAATCCTGCACCCAGCAAGGGTCCTCCTATATGGAATTCCAAGGCAGCTGTGGTAGAGCCGGCAAATTTGTATCAGTCACTCATTTCCCCTAAATGAAGGTCTGTGGTGGGTCTCAGGGGGGCATTCTCTGGCCCTGGAGACCTTTTTGGAGGGGCACAGATTGTCAAGACTTTGACTGCAAAGACTTTGAAAGGCTATGGGAGGCCCTTAAAGACATGGGAGTGCCAACGCATGTGATAGTCCTGATGAGGAATCGGTACTTGGAACAAGAGGCTACTGTTAGAAGAGATTTCAGAGAAACAGAATGGCTCCCAGTTGGGAAAGGAGTCAGACAAGGCTGCATCCTTTCACCATATCTGTTCAACTTATTGTAAGGAAAGCAGGCTTGGACATGAAACAGGGAAGAGTGGGAATAGGAGGAAGGAATATCAAGAATCGAAGATGTGGCATTCCCTGGGAAGCCCAGAGGATGCGACCCCTCCGAGGATAGCAATGTTTACCAAGATTGAAATGTGATAACCCTACTGGCAGACCATAGGATTATGATTTGCCTTCTGGTAGACAATGCTTTATCCATAATTGGATAAGCCCATGTTGATTCGGCTGAGACAGTGTACACATCTTGCTCCCCTTTGCTAATTAGAAATCTCCTGAGTACACATTGGTCCCTGATTCCGCAAATTGCCTTCTGATGTACTATGAGATACTGTAAACCTAATGTAACCCTGATGTCAATAAAAAGGGCTGGCCAAGACCTGGCCAGCAGAAGAAGCTTTGCACCCCCATTCCTGTCTCTGCCTCTCTCTCCGCCGCGACAGGAAGATACACAAATTGCACCATCATCCCAGCAGAAAACCTCACAGACCCGCAACACCTTCTAAGGAAGATCAAGGAAGAAAGGGCTTAATGTTGAACATAAAGAAAACAAGAACAATGACCACTGAGGACCTTCCCAAGTTCAAGTGAGACAATGAAGAAATAGAAATACGTAGTAAAAGAGTTCTCATACCTGGGATCAAACTCTGATAGAAATGGAGACTATGTGCCAGGACATCCGAAGGGGATTAAGAATGGGGAAAAGTGGCTATGAAAGAACTAGAAAAGATCCTAAAATTAAATACAACTCAGCACAAAAGTTGGGATCGTACAAGCCACTGTGTTCTCCGTTCCCATGGATGGATGTAAGAGAGGGACAGTTAAGAAAGATGATGGGAAGAAAATCCATTCATGGGGCTGGAGAAGAGGGCCCAGGATCCCATGGACAGTCATTTACTGTTTTATTTATTATTTCTATTATTTATTTATTATTCATTTGGGGCCGTTTTAGTCCTGCCGTTTTCCTACCTGGCGTCTTGTTTTTAGCCTGGTCTGCAGATCCATTCCCATTGTGGGTTGCTTAGTGGTTGTGAGGAGTGACTGCAATGTCTTTCTTTTTGCACATGGAAAGCAATGGCTTATACTCACATGGACAAACCCCATCTAAATGCAGGACCCTATCAAGGCTGAAGGATGATGTCTCAGGATTGCCCATAGTTTTAAACCAAAATTTGGCTGCTTTTCCATAATAGTCTCTTCTCAAATGAGGATAATCCCAGCCTTTCAATGCCTGAAGTCATCCCTAAAGCGCCTTTCTTGATCCTCTGTCGAGATTTGTTTTGAAGGCAAGGACCAAGGGTCATTCCCTCCTATATAAAAGGTTAAAAGTAAAGCAATGGCATGGCAGAAATACTAATGTCTCTTTATTTTGCTCTTTCCTCCGAAGGTGCTGCCGCCAGAGGGCGCTCCAGAGCAATAGGGAAATAAGGTGGGGTGCCCTTAGCGCTAATTCAGAGACTGAGTTTGGGACTAGAATTCCCATCACTCCCCCCAACCAACATGGGCATGATTGCGCATTAAGGAACCCACCATAGGACAAATGGAAGACATGATTGCACATTAAAGAACCTGTTGCAAGTAAAATGGAGGACACGCCCTGGGTCACTGCTAGGGAATCCTGGGAACTGTAGCTTTGGTAGATGTTGAGACTTTTCTGTCAGAGAGAGCTCTGCTGCCACAACAAACTACAGTTCCCAGAATTCCCTAGCACTGAGCCAGGGCAGTTGAAGCGGTCTGAAACTGGGTTATTTCTGCAGTGCGTTTCGGACCTTAGTCTCCTTCCTCAGATCAGTCGTCCTCACTCCATGCATCTGAGGAAGTAGACCAAGCCTCCAAAAGCTCAGGCCGCAACTTCCTTCTTCGCCCATTGAGTCTCAAAGGACCCGCAACTTGGGCCCTTGGCATCCTGGCACCTTCCAGACCAAGAGTGCCATGTCTCTTGCTTTCAGGGGGCTTTCCAGGCCTCGGCCAGAGAGAAAGGAGGGGGCCATGGCTTTAACCACTACCAGGATAAAAAATGAAATTAAAATTTAAAGATAAAAACAGCCGTGGCCCTTGGGGATCCGTTCTAGCTCTAGTAAACTGGGGGTGTTACTGATCCTATTTTGATGTCATCTACGAGTCATTAATAAAGATGCTGAATAACTGGGCCCAGGACAGACCTCACTGGACACCCCTCTGGTCACTTCTCTCCAGGACAAAGAAGAGGAGCCATGGCTGAGCACCTTTCGGTTGGGTTGAGCTCTGGCTGGATTCAAATCCCAGCTCAGCCAAGTAGGGCGGCTGGTAGGGAGGGAGAGAAGAAGAGAAGACTACATCTCCCAGCAGTACCCGATCTTCTTGCAACTGCTGGTCAGTTGGCTGGGCTCCCCAAAGCGCCTGCTTCGTTTGCTGTGTGTTTCCTTCCCGCTTTCTCAGCTGCTTTGACCAAGGCACCGGTTTCTCCTCCGCTTCCCCCTTTGGTCCTCAGCTTCCTTCCATTGCCAGCCCTCTAATGATCCCCATGCCTCCTTTTCTGGGGGGTTTCTGGGGGGCTCTGGGAAGGCCATGGTCTAGAAGCTCCTTCCTGACCTTTCTCTGAAGAAGCCACAGATGCCTCAGGACTCCGCGCAGCGACTGGGCGGCTCGGGACGATGATGTTTGTCCCAGCCAATCAGGATGCGAAACGCTTTCATCGGGGGCGGGCCTTTCTCCCTTCCCGTTCGTCAAGCGAGGCCCCGCCCTCCGGGTGACGCGTGCGCAGAGGGGAAACTTGGGGCATCTTCCTCGGCCTCGGCCTCGCCCTCCATAAGCACGGATTGGATGGGAGCCGGAAGGCGGGGCCAGGAGGCGCCTGGCCATTGGAGGCGCACTGTTGCCTGTCCGCACCAAGCCCCGCCCCCGGCCGCGGGGCAGGACGGGAAGAGAAAGGCCGCGACGAGGGCGAGGGAGCGAGCGCGCGACTCCGTCCGCCGTTTTGTTTGGGAATCAGCGAAGAAGGAGGCGAAGCGGCGGCGGAAGAAGAAGGAGGAGAACCGAGGAAGGCAGGCAGGAGCCCGACCCAGGTGAGCAGCGCGGAGGGAAGCGGCCCTTCTCCGGGAGAACCAGCCCCCCCCCAGGAGGCGGGAGGCTAAAGACAGCCCCCGGCGCCACTCTGGGCGAAGGAAGGAGGTAGGGAGAGAGAGCGAGCGCCCGCCCGCCCCTTCGCCCCAGAAAGCCTTCCTTTGGAGGCTCTTCTTCATCTCCAATCCAGGCTCGACGGGGTTTCGGTCTAGATATACATTCTATATGTATATATATATATATATGTATGTATGTTTAATTGGGTTTGCTTGGCAAGATTTATCCAGGGGAGGCTTCTCATGGCCTTCCCCGGAGGAACATGAGGAGGAGGAGGAGGCTGAGAGAGTAGGGCTTCCATGACCGATGCA
>NC_056529.1:1944454-1972028 GCF_019175285.1 Sceloporus undulatus | reverse complement strand
TGAACCAGCCGACATTCCAGCAGAGTAAGATGAAACCTTGTAAGTGGTGGTGTTGTCCGACTGTGAAGTGTGGCTGTGGTGTGCGGTGAATGCATGGTCCTTTCTAGGGGAGGCCACACTCTGCATACACCTTGTGGCAGGCATGAGAGCAATGGCTCGTGTTCTTCCTCATGCAGACTTTTATTCAGCTTTTTTGCATTAAGGACTTTGTAGAAGGGGCTGGGATAAGACCTTAGATTACCGGCTATGAAGCTTGGAGGATTCCTCTTGGGTCTGATGGCGGTACCACTGGCATCTAGAGCATCCACTCATGGTCCCCCTTCTTTTCTTAAGCAAAAGATGAACCATGCTTCCATTTTTGATAGGCACCTAAAAGCACACGCCACGTGCAGAGGTATAGCAGGTTAGTAGTAGCGTTTGTGCAGTGCTCACAAAGGATGCTGTTCGTCTGTAACATTAGCTGTTTGAGCAATCATTTGTGCACTTGTTCAGCTCGCTCTCCCTTGCTTCTGTGGGTTTCTCTCCGTGTTCATGACTTCTCTTCTGGAGCAGCTGGAGCAGTCCAGTGGGCTTGAACATGCCATCACACCAAAAGGTTCTGGTGGCTTGTCTGTAGGAGGTTGCCCTACAGAAGAATACAACCCCTGTTTGTTACTGCAGAAATGGTCCCTCAAGAACCGTGGGGAGGTATTGCATTCCTACAGTGGCTGTTCTCAGGCTGTGGGGCTCTGTTACAGCAGAGGATGGGCTTTCTGCCTCCCAGTACACCTCTTACCATTCTGCCAGGAAGCAAGGATCTTTTTATTCAAACAGGCTTGTGACTGTTGACACAAGGGGAGGGGATTTTAATGGGTAGGGTAGAGTTTTTTTTTTAATTCAGTTGTGCTACAATATGATTTGTTTAAATGCCTTTTAATATTTTAATAAATACTTCCATATGTGACTTCAAATTTTTGTTGCCTTTTAGTCCAGTTTGTGCAAGAAAGATATAAATAAATGTTGTGCTTGTGGGCTCCATGTTGTGAGATGGGCCTCTCTGTGAACAGAATGCTGCACTAGCCAGCTCTGATCCTTTGGACTGTTCCAGCATGGGTTTTTTGGGGGGGGCTTCAATAGACGTTGGTGGGTAGGAATATACTGAGTCTGTTAACTGCAATCCTTTCTCTTGGCTTTTGTTCTTTCATTGTGAAATGAATGGATGTTTCCTGCATTCGGTGGGCTTACTCATTTGTACCTACCCTTTTCCAACAGCTGACTTATCTCAGGTATGGCCAGAGGCAAATCAGCACTTTAGTAAAGAGATTGATGATGAAGCCAACAGCTATTTTCAGCGTATTTATAACCACCCGCCGCACCCAACCATGTCCGTCGATGAGGTATGCTTTGGGGAACCATTTCATCTTTCTCTCCCTTTACCATGGGTTGGGTCCCCCCCTCTGTCTCCAGTTATATAAAACATTTGGGTTAGTAGGTGCTTACAACATTGCTTTTTGTTTGGTTGCAGTTTGAGGGAAATTTCAAGGTTCCAAGCTGTATTGCCCATACGGTTGCAGACAACTTTTGTGCAAGTAAAATTGGGTGTTTTAATTTGTGCCCAGTGAAAAGGTAGCTATCCCAAAAGTTAGCTTCATCAGTAAGTTTCATGGCTTTACATGATTCAGTAGACTTCCGAAAGTCCAAAGCACTAAAAGGGCATTGGTGCATTTAAAATGAATTCCGCCTTGCACTAAAACCAGTTTTGGGGGAATGTTCTGCATGTCTTTTATCTCAGTTGTGCCTCTGTTTCTCAGGTGGGTTTTTCTTCCAGGGCGGGGGGTTTGGTGGTCTCCTAAATAAGCGGAGTGCTACTTAGCAATATATGTTCCAATTTCTGAATCTGATCAAATCACAGTTTTCCCATTAAAATGCATTTAAGCTTAAATTTTAAGGAATTTGAAGCAACATAGTATGATGTCCAGAAAGACATTTGAAAATGATTATGATACAAAGGCTTGAAAATATCTACTGCGATGAATTGAAAACTCTAGCGAATGCTGTTTGTTGTATGAGTCCACTTTTATTCCCATGAGAAGTATTCTTCCATGAGCAGCCTTTTCTGTTTGAATGTATAGCATTGATTTCAGTTGCACTCAAATATGGGAAAGATTGGGGGCTTTTCCTCGCAAGCTTGGAAAATCCTTTGAGAAAGGGCTGAGCATCACTGAGTCTCTTCATAACCTTCTGGTTTCTTTGCAGGTGTTAGAAATGCTACAGAGGTTTAAGGACTCCAACATTAAACGGGAACGCGAAGTGTTTAACTGTATGCTGAGGAACTTGTTTGAGGAGTATCGGTTTTTCCCCCAGTACCCCGATAAAGAGCTACACATAACAGCCTGTCTCTTTGGTGGGATAATAGAGAAAGGACTGGTTACATACATGGCCCTGGGCCTGGCCTTGCGCTATGTACTTGAAGCCTTACGAAAGCCTTTTACATCCAAAATGTACTATTTTGGTATTGCTGCACTAGATAGATTTAAAAATAGGTGAGTGTCTTTTTCTGATATTTCCAGAATTTCATAGAGGAAGCTAACTCTACCTACCTACTTTAGCAATCTATTTAGCTATGTAATAATACATGATTAATGTAATGTTGCACTTCTTGAATGTTTCCCACAATAGAAGTATAAAGTAAAGTTCATAAAGGGAATGCATATTTTAGTATAAAGAGAACATAAATCCATTGTAGACAATCTGGATAGGGGCGCAATTGCCTGCAGACAAATATTCAGATGAATACATGCTTTAGAATCAGTGGCTCATACTTCATTGTGGTTCCTGAATTGAAGAGATTCCAAATCATTGTTGCTGTATGTGATGATGACACATAGAATTATGAAAACTGGGAACAATCAAGCCCAATTGTAGCCCATACATATCAATGAGAAGAGCCTCTTAAAACAAACTAGTTGGCTAGACTTACCAGAAGCCATCTTGTCAAAGTGCTGGCCAGTAGTTCCTTCTCAGTCTCACAGTACAGATCAGTTTTGAGACCATTTTCTTCCTTCTCAAAGAAATTAAATCCTTCCCATGTCCCCAACGCCAATTTCTCTCTCCTGACGTTTCCGCCTGACCTTCCTTCATGCTACCATTTAAACATCGATTTTTGGTTTTTAATGTAGCGAGGATTTTCTATGTTCAATACTACTACTAGGTTGTATTGGGCTGGAAGGGTTCACACTACAGTACAGCAGACTTTAGCTTGTTCCACACTGAGTAGGGATTTTAATTCAAATAGTTGCAGTGGTTCTGCAGCAGCCTAGCCAGTAAAATGAGACCAAAGACCAATGCATGTTTACCAAGCAGTAAATCCAGATGAATTTATTGGGACATTTCTAAATAAAAATGCATTAAGACTGTGAGTGCACATTTTTTGTGCCTTAACAAATATGGCTTGGTCCTCTTTCAAGGTGCATGTAAACCTAGACACATGTTTCCGCACATATATTCAAATTACCAGTTTGGTAATTAAAAAAGCAACTCTTGTTTCCTTATGAAAACATATGGTACTGCTGTTTGTACAAGGCTTAAAGCAGTGTGCCACACTTTAAAAATACTTTTTCACATGACTAAATTGTGCCAGTTGGGTCATGTTTTATGCCAACATTTGTATTTAGGTTGTGGGATACTTTACAGACAGAATTCGGTTAGTAGCTTTTGCATTGAGACCTAAAGTAGAAGGGAAAGAGGGTGGACCATCAGGATGGGTAAATAGGTTTGTGAGGACAGAGGAAAAGATCCTGAGGACCGAGAAACCGGTTGCAAGTAGTAGAGAGATTTACATCTGTTTGGAGTGCTTTGACTGTATTCCTCCATAGCAGGGTTTGGATTAGCAGGCCCTTGTGGTCTCTTCTAAGTCTATGCTTCTATGTCCTCTTTTGCAAACTGCTCTGGTGCTTTCTGACTTTTTATTGGGAGCCCTAGAGCAGCATTCCTTGAAAAAACAACTATTAAGCCTATGGCAAAGATGTTCTGTGCATCTGCTGAGTGCTAATGAGGATGTTTATGCTTTAGCAGCGTATAGTCCAGGGGTCGGCAACCTACAGCCCGTGGGCCGGATCCGGCCCGGTGAGGCCTTGGGACCTGCCCCAGCCCGGTCCTGCCGCCGATTGCTGCCCCCGCCGCAGCTTCCGCGCCACTCCGGGCGCCATTTTGAGTTCGGTCCCCCAGTTGTCTGAGGGACAGCAACCCGGCCCCCGGCTCAAAAAGGTTGCCTACCCCTGATATAGTCTGTGGATCGCTTGTGGCCCCCAGTCTGTTTTTTGCCCCAGAGCTCCCATGATTCCTCCAAAGGAATAGAGTACTCCCCCCCCTCCTTTTACTGGCCTGTAGTGTCCCCTTCCCAATCTCTGGGGTGGGTTTTGCTAAGTTTAGAGGTCTTTTCCATCTTTTAAATTCCTGGATAGGGCTATTTTCCAAACAGGGAGTGTTTGCCCAGTGATTTCCTATGGGAAAATAAGTCCCCCTTGCACTAGGAGTATGTATACAATCCCATTTCAGGAACTGGCTAGTAGCAGCCCTGAGAGGCTTCCAAGTGGCATCTACCGTATATACCCGTCTATAAGTCGAAAAATGTATACCCAAAAATTGATCTCAAAATCTTAGGTAGACTTATACATGCGTATATATGATAATGCAGTTCCAAAAATGGCCGCCGTGACTCTTTCTGGGGACCGGGGGTTGATTTGCAGGTCTTTTAGTCCAGGGAGAGTGCCCTTAAGAGAAAGGCTGCCTGCCTTCCCTCCCTGTCTGCTTCCCTGGGAAGGCAGGCAGCCTTTCTCTTAAGGGCACTCTCCCTGGGCAAAAAGAAGGGACAGATGTTCATTTGCTTATTTTTCAAAGGGGGGAAAAACCTAACACTGGCCATAGCTATTGCTGGTAGAAGTCAGCTTGCCAGATTTCATCAGCATCAGGAAAAAGAAAAAGGGAGAGAGCTCTATGGTTCCCAAACTCTGGCCTTCTAGGGGTTTCAGACTTCAGCTCCCAAAATTCTAGGCCATTAGCTAAGAGGGCTGAGGCTTCTGGGAGTTGAAGTCCAAAAAACCTGGAGGAGCAAAGTTTTGGAACCACTAGCTGCTCTGTTCTTAAAGGGGCAGAAGCTTAAGACTTGCTGGAGAGTCCAAACTGAAATGGTGGGGGGAAAGGAGCCTTTCTTTAACTCTTTCCTCTCCAAAATATACAAAGGAGCAAAAAATCTGAATCTCCCTCTTTGGAGGTCTTTAAACAGAGGCTGGCCATCTGTCGGGAATGCTTTGATTTGGATTTCCTGCATGGCAGAATGGGGTTGGACTGGATGACCCTTGGGGTCTCTTCCAACTCTATGATTCTATGAACACTTTGAGTTAGAGAGCCCTAAGGGAGAAGCATGGGAGAGGGAGCACTGGGGATGGCAGCAGAGATGGCTTTTTGGAGCTTGCCCTCACAGAGCACCAAAAGGCAAGCAGAGCAGCAGGGAAGTCTCGAGGGCAGCAGCCACTCAAAGGAGCACCAAGAGGCAAGTGGAGCAGAGGGACTGTGACTGCACCCTCGACTTATCCACGGGTCATATTAAAATCCATAATATTGGCCTCCAAACTCAGCCTCGACTTATACATGAGGCCAACTTACACACGAGTATATACGGTATTGCAAAATTTTGGTTGAAGCCCAAAAAAGGTGATAACCAAAAATGTTGGTTAAAGATGAAAGGCGGTCTGTGGCCCTCATGGAAGTAGAACTGCCTCATCCGAAAGCTTTTAGCATCTGCCCACTTTTCATCCACTTCATCTTTCGCATGTTATAAGTAGGGAGTCCTGAGAACAGTTTTGTTAACTTAACAGAAGGCTAACCATTGTTGTGTTGTGTTGTTTTGTGATGGTGGTGGTCTTGACCAGGCTATTTATTTTCTCCTACTAATGGATAGTTTTACCATTGACAGATTGAAGGACTATCCTCAGTATTGTCAGCACTTGGCTTCTATTAGTCACTTTATACAGTTCCCTCATCACCTGCAGGAGGTAAGTGTTCAAAGCCATGGAAAGTGATGGCCCAGTGGGGAGGGACACACTTTGGCATTCGCTGGCTTTGTGTATTGAGAAGATTCGGGGTCCATTTAATAAAAGGCACAAAGGGATCTGTAAATGTTCTGTGTGAACAACTCCCCCTCCAAGTATCTATATTTAAACTTTCTTGGGCTCTTTGTCTGGGTTGGTGAGAGGAGGAATCCCCACAACTTGTGTCCAGAGTTGGGCAAGAAGGAGAGAAGTGCAGCTGTGATGGGTTGTGGAAAGGGTTTCCTGGCAAATCATCCCTGCCGTGCAGCACAGCAGTCTGTCTGCCCAGACCTTCCGAAAACAATCAGAACCAGGGATAGTGGAATTAGGATCCTGGAGGTCTGGTCCAAAGGCTGTCGTCCAAACACTAAAAGCAATGTTGGTTTGGGGTTGCTGCATTGGGTGACAACGCAAGGTCAGCAGTGGGTTAGTGGGTTCTTTATGCTCTATTGAATATGGGCTTAGGTTTCAGATGGAAAGCCTGGCCAGCTGTAGATTTGATATATTTGCTTCAGACAGTACTGAGGCTCTGTGTCTATTCTCATTATGTTTTACCAGAGGAGAACACCTTCAATGACTGCTGACTCCCCCCCCCCCCCCCGTCACCTTTTTTGCAAAAAGGCCTGTCCTAGACCTGAAATGGCCTGGAGTGGGGCTAAAAGCTTGGCAGTAATGCCCCCCCCCCCCCCCGCCCTTGGAGGACATTTTGGAGGGAAAATTCAGGTTGTTGTGGGTTGGGGAAGTGTGCAGCCCCTCAGCCTCCCCCAATAGAGTATTATAGAGCTTTCCTCCAGAGCTGATGGTAGCGCAACTAATAGATGTAGGCCAGGCTCTGTGTGTCTGTGTAGAAAAACAAGGGCTCCTTCTGAGGCTATCTGTGACTTCATGGCAGCTGGGTTTTAATGGTTTGAATTTCCCAAGAATATCTTGATTAGGAACTTGGGGCATTGTTTTTGTATTGAAGAGGTTCTGAGAGGCATCGGACATCTCTTGGGTGCACATAAGTTTTAAAGAGCATCCTGCCTCTTGCCTGTTGCAGTACATTGAATACGGACAGCAATCCAGAGACCCTCCTGTGAAGATGCAGGGGTCCATCACCACTCCTGGAAGCATTGCACTGGCCCAGGCCCAGGCCCAGGCCCAGGCCCCAGCCAAAACCCCACTTGCGGGTCAAGTGAGCACGATCGTGACCACCGCCACCACCACCACCACCGTGGCAAAGACTGCCATCACGCCAGTGGGTCGAGTCAGCTTCAAGAAGGACGTGCCGGTAAGCGCATGAGCTGCCCTGCGACTGGAATGAGCATGAAGGGAGGCATGTGAGAGATTTTCTTTCAGCTTTGGAGAAAAACCATTGGGCCAGTGTTTTGTGTACATTGTTTAGATTTGTCTGGAGGTTTTGAAGCAAACCCTTTGCAGTTTTAACCACATTTATTTAGATAAAGGTTTTGCTGTTTTGTCACCTCTTTTCCACCACATTTAATCAGTTGTCTATTTTTGGCTGCCTTGTTTAGTTGTTCATGTATAACACAATTGTTTTCTGTCATTTTTGAGGAGCTTGCTTCTTCCTGCCTTGAATTTTCACTTAGAAAACTTACAGATTTCTATTTACTTCCCCTGGAAATCTCATTAATTGCATGGTGTCATTGCGCAAAACCCCTTTCTGTCACTCTCTGCTCTTCTCCAACTGGTTTGCATCTTGAATTTGTTTGGAAGTCACCATGTTGCTGCCTTTCCATAACTCTAGTCTGTCATCCCAGTTGTGCCCCGTGTCGCCCAGACGGCCAGCCTGCCAAAGTTAAAGCTCTTGCGCAACTCTTGTCACTCTTTGGTAACTTCATTCTGAAATTGTGACGTGCACCACATGTGTTTGTGCTGCAGTCCAAATGCATAGTCCACTGGATCTTAATTTAATTAAACTAAATTATTCCTTTAAATCCTTGTTCTTGTTCTGCAGCCTTCAATTAATACAACCAACATTGATACTCTGCTCGTGGCCACAGATCAAACGGAGAGGATTGTTGAACCCCCTGAAAATGTGCAGGAAAAGATTGCTTTTATCTTCAACAACCTGTCTCAATCCAACATGACCCAGAAGGTAAGGAGTGCACAACTTTTTTCTCTCTCTTTTGGGAGATCAGTCCTGGATCTTTAGGGAAAATTTGTAATTTGTGATCTTTACAAGACACCAGGCTGCTGCGCTTCAGAACAGTCTCCTGAAAGCTTATTAATCCATTTTCTTCTTAATATAATGAGCCAGGTTGAAGAACTGAAGGAAACGGTGAAAGAAGAGTTCATGCCTTGGGTTTCACAGTATCTTGTGATGAAGAGAGTTAGTATTGAGCCAAACTTCCATAGCCTTTATTCAAATTTCCTTGATACCCTGAAAAATCCAGAATTCAACAAAATGGTTCTAAATGAAACCTACAGAAATATCAAGGTAGGTGCACTGGAGTTTGTTTTTCGTCCTCATTCTTCCTTGGAAAGATAAAAAGGCAGTTATCCAGGGGTAACTGGTGGCAAATGAATTTTTTAAAGTTTGGTTTACTGGGATTTCAGTTATAATCATCCTTAATTGATGGCTAAGAGGTGGTCTAACAAATATAATGCTGGGTATAAAAGTAACCTCCTTCTGTCCAGTTTAGGTGATATTTTACAGTAATATGGTCTAGTAGTAATAGTAATGCTGTATGCTATATATATATATATGCTATAATTACAGTCCTACAAGTTTAGGACTGGCCCAGAAGAGACTTAAGTTCTAAACCAGAGTTTAGCATGAGAGTTTAGTGAGAGCCTGCAAATTTAATGTTTTTCATATTTGTGAAGAACAGATGGAAAATGTCAGCAGTGACAGTCATCTGTGGTGTCTAAACTTGTAGCACAATAATTAGCTAAAACAGGTAAAACTATCATTGGGTAGCAAGAGAGAGTTTATAGATCTTGGTAAAAGGACTGAAATGTGAGCCAAGGAAGGTCGGGTTAAATACCTGTGGCGGTCTTGATGATCCCTGTGTATATTTCCTTTAGGTGCTACTCACATCTGATAAAGCTGCTGCCAACTTCTCCGACCGTTCCTTGCTGAAGAACTTGGGCCATTGGCTGGGGATGATCACACTGGCTAAGAATAAGCCCATCTTGCACACGGTGAGGCTGCCGGGGAGCAGGAGTGTGGAAATACAAAGATGGAAGCGTCAGTGCATCCTTTTCACATTGCAGCATCGAGATTTCTTCTTGTACTTTAGCAGCATAGATATATTTGTCTCAAAGAGAATCGGCAAAGCTTAGAAAGAAATCTGAATCTGTCTCCTCCTGTCTGTTTTTGTCCATTACTGGGTCTCACTTGCCTTGCTTTGATTTTAGGATTTGGATGTGAAGTCCTTGCTGCTGGAGGCTTATGTTAAAGGACAGCAGGAGCTTCTGTACGTTGTGCCATTTGTTGCCAAAGTCTTGGAATCCAGCGTAAGAAGCGTGGTAAGTCTGATGGACAGTGTGCAAGGGGAGCCAAGGGAAGCTGTAATCTGCTCAGAAAGTATCGCAGATTATGTCCATTGTAGCATTAGCAGAGGAGAACAGTGTGCTTGCAGGGTCCCCCTGTTCTTTTCCAGTTGCACTTGTTCCTGAGCTCCCTGTGGTAAAAGATGAACCGTGCTTCTCAGTACCAGCTAGTTTGATTCAGCACCTTCTTGAAAATGGAGCTATTAACTGGGTCCTTCTGCTCTTTCTATTTTTCTGCAGGTTTTCAGGCCTCCAAATCCTTGGACCATGGCAATCATGAATGTACTGGCAGAGCTGCACCAGGAACATGACTTAAAAGTAAATTGCGTTTAACTTCTTTGTGCTCCTCAACACTTCTTGTTTTAAAGACATAGCCGTGTTAGTCTGGAAAATCAGTATGCAAAGGGATCAGTATGCATCTTTGAGACGATCTGAAAGAAAGAAGCTGTTAGCATGAGCTTTCATAGATGTGAGCCCACTTCAGTGCATCTGACAACGTCCTGACTTCCTATTTGATCACTATCTGTCACAGTGCATTTGGTTATAGATTTGGCTAGAAAGGTCTAGCCAGTTCAATGAAAATGAAACTGCTTAAACACTGGTCTTGCCTCTGTTTGTTCTAGTGTTCGCCTTCTCGTTTGGAGTGCTTTTTTAAAACCATGTAGCAGCTCTCTAGAATGTGTCTTAGGATTTGGCATGGGGGGGAAGACATAGATGAAAACATTCACTGGTGGTATAGCTTGAAAATAGGTACATTATTAAACCTGAAATGATTAACTATTACACAGCTGAATCTGAAGTTTGAAATAGAAGTGCTCTGCAAAAACCTTGCCCTTGACATCAATGAACTGAAACCTGGGAACCTCTTGAAAGACAAGGACCGTTTGAAGAACCTGGATGAACAGTTATCTGCTCCAAAGAAAGATGTAAAACAGCCAGAGGAGCTGCCACCAATTTCAACCACCAGTAAGTGGCTAGATCGCCCTTGCCTGCATTGTCCACATAGGGCTCTGCACCCCCCATAGCACTCCGAGAAGGTGCTTCTGCTTCACATGTGCATTGAATTGCTTTCTCAACTACTTTAAGGTGAAAAATGTACAAAATGAACCAGTGCAGGGAAATGGAAAGCACTTTGAGCTCTCTCCTCCTGTAGCTCCACATGGGCCCAAGTCGCCATGCTTGCCTCGCTCTCCCAGCTTCCCTGACTGTGGCTACGAAATGGCTGGCTGCTGATAAAATCTGTGACTGGAGGGGCCCGGCTGCAGATGGATCTAACACAGTCACAGTTTACGCTTTTCAGCATGTCTGAGAATGGCAGTGTAAATTTTAACTGTTTTTTGTTCTTGTTTAGTGCTTCTGTACAAGTTCAGTCCTTATAACACACATCCCAACAGATCAGAAGGGGCACTGGGCTTAACTTCATGGTTCCACGGTAGTTTGTGTGGCAGCTGGATTTATAATCCCAACTCACCTCTGTACAAGACAAGTGACTCTGCTGAAGCTGAATTGGCAGTCAGAGGTAGAGATGGCAGATTTGTCAGTCACATATAGAGTCACAATGTACTCCAGGGCAGGAGTGTTCCTTCTGTGTATGTCTTCTCCTGTAGTTTAATAAGATATAAGGTGCAAGTGGTGCTTGCTTTAGTTCGCAGATGCTTAGAATTCTAAGTATATCCACACCTTTTCTGACACTGAGTGGGGATTTTGCTCTCAGTGGAGACAGGAAATTTCATGAATCCCTGAGAAATCCTGAACAAGATGCCCTCTCCTTTTCAGGCAGAAAGAAGGTAACTCATTTTATGTGTCCCAAAGCCATGGCATAATTCGGATGTGTCTGCTGTCAGAGGCCACCTGCCTCTAGTCTGCTTTTTAACTGACATATCAGGCGTCCTTTATAGGAATAACAATCTCCATTGACCACACTCAGTAAAAGGCCATTTATTATTTCTGCCAGCACTGGTTTTCCCAGTGTTGAGCAAATGTTATTTGCCACTTCAGGTGCCAAAATTCTTATGTTGGGTAACTAAAGTGATGAGCTTCCTAGATAATTCTGTACTATTGCGTGATTTTTGTTCTGGGAGAGAGATAGTGAAAATCTTTCTCCTGTTGCTCTTGTGTTGCTCAGCAGCTTCCACAACACCGGCTACCAGCACCACTTGTACGGCTACTGTTCCTCCACAGCCACAGTACAGTTACCACGATATCAACGTTTACTCCTTGGGAGGGCTAGCTCCACACATTACTCTAAACCCAACTGTAAGTACCGGACTTTGGAAAGGCATTCTTCTTTAGCTTGGGTGGGGTTTTGTGGCAGGATTGGCTAGTTTTAGCAGAGAGGTGGTTGTGTCAATGTGGGTGGTGATAGCTGCCATTTTTGTCTTTCTAGATCCCCCTCTTCCAGACCCATCCACAGTTAAAGCAGTGCGTGCGGCAAGCCATTGAGCGCGCAGTCCAAGAACTTGTTCACCCGGTGGTGGATCGCTCCATTAAGATTGCCATGACTACTTGTGAGCAGATAGTGAGGAAGGATTTTGCACTAGACTCTGAGGAGTCGCGCATGCGGGTGGCAGCGCACCACATGATGCGCAACCTGACCGCTGGCATGGCCATGATTACCTGCAGGGAGCCCTTGCTGATGAGCATTGCTACCAACCTGAAGAACAGCTTTGCCACTGCACTGCGGGTAAGAAGGGCTCCTGGGAGCAAAATAGGTTAAAACTTGCTTGGTAGGCTTGCATTTTAACTCTTTCATAGAGTATCTTTATGCCCTCTTCAAGCTGATGTTTGCTGCTTTAATGCTTTCAAAGATATTAGAAAGATGTTAAATTAAATAGCATAAATCCGAACCCAGAGAATGCTTACCAATAATTGCTGTTCATCCTGGAGAGAAGTGACTACTGGGCTGGCTCGGGGTCTATGCTGTTGTTTAACATCTAACATTATAAATGTCATAGATGATGGAGTAGAAGGCATGCTTATCAAATGTATGTATGACACTGAACGGGGAGTTGGGAGGGTAGCAAATGCCCCAGAGGAGAGGATCAGGATTCAACATTACCTGGATAGACTGGAGAGCTGGGGCAACACTAACAGAATGGATTTCAATAGGGATAAATGTAAGGAATAAAATGTATAAATACGGGTGACAGCTGGCTTCAAAGCAGTAGATTTGAAACTGATTGAGGGGTCTTAGTAGACTACAGGTTAAACAAGAGTCAACAATGTAATGGAATAGCTAACAAGGCCAATGAAGTTCTAGGCTGCATTAAGAGGAGCATAGCGTCAGGACCAAGGGAAGTAGCAGTGCCACTCTGTTCTGCTTTGGTCCGACCACATCCGGAGCCCTTTGTCCAGTTCTGGGCATCAAGGAAGATGTGGGCAAGCTAGAAGGCGTCCAGAGGAGGGTGACCAAAATGGCCAGAGGTCTGGAAAGCACCAAGCCCTAGCAGGAATGGCAGGGAGCGGGATGGATATATTTAGCACGGAGCAGAGAAAAGGCTGAGCAGTGACATGATAGCTGTCTTTAAATATCTCAAGTCACATAGAAGATAAAGCCAGCTTGTTTTCTGCAGCTGTAGAGACATGAAATAAGGGAATTAATTTATAAGAAAAAGATTTTACCCAACCATTAAAAATAACTTCTTGATTGTAAGAGCTGTCTGAGAGTGGAATAGACTGCCTTGGAGGGTGGGGTTGCATAGGCATCGTTGAATTCCTTCCTGTTGCTTTCATAGAAGACTGTTTTCTGTTAAGAACGTGGATATTATGAATCGGAGGCCATGACAGACTGAGCCTTCCTTTAACGGACTGCCCTTTATTCCAGGCAGCCTCCCCGCAGCAGAGGGAGATGATGGAGCAGGCAGCAGCACAGTTGGCTCAGGATAACTGCGAATTGGCCTGTTGCTTCATCCAGAAGACAGCTGTGGAGAAAGCTGGTCCGGAAATGGACAAGAGGCTGGCCACTGTAAGTAGGCGGTCACTTTGCAGTTTAAAGTTAAAGGGGTATATGGTTTCCACACCATTGATCTTTGTCTCGGCTTTTTGTGGCAGGAGTTTGAGCTCAGAAAACATGCGCGGCAGGAGGGTCGGCGATACTGTGATCCTGTAGTGCTGACCTACCAAGCAGAACGGATGCCCGAACAGATCAGGTTGAAGGTAAGAGGCCTGGAGGAACTACTGGGGATGTTATGGCCCTCAGAAATGAGGCTCTCACTGCAGTTCTGTCGCCATTGTTGGGAGTCTTCCCATACCAGATTAGGGAACCCAATGCCAGGAAAAAAACTCTGCTCCTTATTTGATGGAGCTGCTGGGTTGCACTGAAACTCTTTTTGGGTTTAAAGGAGCCACTCATTACATTTCGCCTTGTATTGAAACTCTCCTCTCTAAATTTGTCTAATCCCATTCTTAAAGCTGCATATCACGTACAGCCAGTGCTGCGTGTGTTGCATGACGAAGGACTACTTTTGCCTGCCCCTGAGTCTTCTGACAATTTGCTTCTTTGGATGAGGCCTGTGTTGATAGTGTTATTGGTGGATGAGAGTTCTGTTTCTCAACCTTCCTCCCTTAGTTGCCTTTTCTAAATTAAACCTCTTCCCTCTTGTGCCAGATGCATCTGCTTTTCCTCAAAACCTAGGGATGATGCTCCAGCTCCCTGACTGACTGGATGTTCTTTTCTGTACCCTTTTCAGTTTTTTGAAACCACATTTCTGCTTGTTGAACAGTTGCCAACCTTATTCTTACATTGATATGTGATTACTATTTTAGCTTAAAGTGTGTGGATTTTTATAACATGTTGTGTGGTTAGATATGTTTAATCTCCTGTAAAACATCTTCTAAACAAGATTGTTTTAATACCGTGACATCTTGAAAAATCACTACCAAAATTCATAAGTTTTCTCCAGACATGCTTTGGTCTGTACAAAATCTTAAACAGTGTTTGCATTTAAGTAGGTGGTCCAATGAAACTAATACATTGATTGGAAAGCAATGCAAGAATGATGTCTGCCATTAAAATGTTGAGAGGCAATGGAAGAGAATGTTGCTCCTTCTCCTGAAGTTGAGAGGAAAAAGCATAACTTTCCCAGGGAGCCTAATTCGGTCAGGAAAAGACTGTCAGTCCACTGTACGGGATACTATCCAGGTGTAGTACTTTCTTCATTGTGTAGTACTGAATGATAGCCACATTTGCTGATATTCCTCCAAATGTCTTTTTAAGGTTGGTGGCGTGGACCCAAAGCAGTTAGCTGTATATGAAGAATTTGCACGAAATGTCCCTGGTTTCTTACCAACCAATGATTCAACTCAACCCACAGGCATCCTGGCTCAGCCAATGAAGGTAGAAACTCAGTTGAAAAGTGTTCTGGTGTATATATGTGTGTGTGTGTGTGTGTGTGTGTGTGTGTATATATATATATATGGTAATATAACAGAAGAAACAAAAAATGTGGTTGTGACAAGCCTTCATGCATGTATGTACGTGCACTAACCTAAGATAATCCTGTTCTGTCTTAAATCAGCAAGCCTGGGCAACAGATGATGTAGCGCAGATCTATGATAAATGTATGACAGAGCTGGAGCAGCACCTGCAGTCCATTCCTCACACTTTGGCCATGAACCCACAGACTCAAGCCTTGCGCAGCCTCCTGGAGGCGGTGGTGGTAGCGCGCAACTCTCGGGATGCCATCGCGGCCCTTGGGCTGCTCCAAAAGGTTGGTGTGGGAATGTCTCTAACCTGCAAGCCCGAGATCGGGTGGCATGGAGCAGCACTTTCTCCAAAGTCCCAGCATACATTCTGCGGATGAATAAGCTGATTGAGCTTATAACTCATAACAGGAACACAACAATGAGGAGAGGAGAGGTGGGAGGAAATGATTATGGGTTAAAGACATTTGGCTGTCAGGTGAGACACAAAGACCAGTCCAGAGTATTTTTGTTTGCTTTGATGAGGTGTATCTTCTTACCTCTTGACTGAATAATCCTCAAGGAATGTTTACAACACTTTACAATAAAACACGCCAGCACAATTCTGGGGCTCCTAGCCAATACGCAACTACAGTTCTGCAGTCCCAAGACATAGCATATGTTTTCTGGTGAGGGTTGGGTAGAAGCTTTCTTTCCCCTGCCATAGCCCTTTATTTTGCTGCATTTTCCTGGTTATAGTATATTTTTAGTAAAGCTGTTGCACAAGAATGTATGTCATTGTAATGTTATGGTGTCACTTGTCCAAAGAGTAAATGCAAACAGTGGGAGTGCCACCAGCAGATGGTTTGTTTGCTGTCCTTCCTGCAGGCTGTTGAAGGCTTGTTAGACGCCACCAGCGGCGCCGATGCCGACCTTCTCCTCCGCTACCGTGAGTGTCACTTGCTTGTGTTGAAAGCATTGCAGGACGGCCGTGCCTATGGGTCTCCGTGGTGCAACAAGCAGATCACAAGGTCAGTAATGGCAGAATGGGTGAAGAATAAAGCCTTGAGGGGTGCAGAAATTTTGCCCTAAAACCTTTTGACTTGTGTGAATGTAAACACATCTTTTTTGCAGATGGGTCACTTGAATGCAATGTACTACTGTTTCTTGGCTTCCGCACCATAAGCCACTTAAGATTCATGCCTGTAACTGAATGCGTGGTGTGTTTGAAGAGATAACATCTTAAATCTCAGTGCTCTGTATATCGAGACTGAGAGGAGGATAAATTGCCATGACAAAAACGACTTGCTTTTCCAGGTGTCTGATTGAGTGTCGAGATGAATACAAATACAACGTAGAAGCTGTGGAGCTACTGATCCGTAACCACCTTGTTAACATGCAGCAGTATGACCTTCACCTAGCTCAGGTGAGATGTCAACGCAGATGGTGACTTTGAGGTCAGTGCGCATGGCGTTGGATGAAGGCCATTCACTGTTTGACTTCCTTTCCATTTACAGTCAATGGAGAATGGCTTGAACTACATGGCAGTGGCATTTGCAATGCAGCTGGTGAAAATTCTCTTGGTGGATGAGAGAACAGTAGCTCACATCACGGAAGCGGATCTGTTCCACACCATTGAAACCTTGATGAGAATTAACGCTCACTCCAGAGGAAATGCTCCAGAGGGGTAAGGCTGAGAGCATTTGGTGCTAGTGCCAGTGCTGCGTGTTCCCCTTCTGTTGATGTCCTTTAGGATTTTATCCAACCCAGTCTTAAATTTCCATTTCAGCTAAGTGTAGACGAATGTGATCTTTAAAATACAATTTACAATTTGTCTTTCTGTATGCTAGGATGTCTTTAGACCCTTGCGCACATCCCAAAGCTTAAACTCCTGCACTCCGGATCTCTTGCAGGTTGCCGCAGCTGATGGAGGTGGTGCGGTCTAACTACGAAGCCATGATTGACCGTGCACACGGAGGACCAAATTTCATGATGCATTCTGGGATCTCGCAGGCGTCAGAGTATGATGACCCTCCCGGCCTGAGGGAAAAGGCGGAATATCTCCTGCGGGAATGGGTGAACCTCTACCACTCGGCCGCCGCCGGGCGCGATAGCACCAAAGCTTTCTCGGCGTTTGTTGGACAGGTAGAGCTTGGGGAAAGAGAGGTGCTTTTCATTCAACATAACTATCGTGTGATGCCCTTGCATCAGATGTAACCTTAATTCCCCATACCTTTTCTTTTCAAAATGTTGAAAACCTTTTTTTTTAATAGAGGTGTTCCAATGTGACTAACACTTTTGTGTGTCTATGTGCCTTTAAGTCACTGTTGATTTATGGCAATTCCATGAATTTTGTAGGGTTCTCTTGGTTTGCCAAGCCCCTTCCTCTGAAATATAGCCTGCAGCACCTAGTATTCATTGGCAGTCAAAATACTAACCAGGGCTGACCCTACTTTAGCTTACAAGATACCTATCGATAAATGTGTCAGATACCTTCATAATCCTCAAATTTCAGTATACTAGAAATGCTATGATAAATTACTGTCTAGCCAGTTTTTGAAGGACTCTGGACTTTAGGGTTTGAATCCCCACCTGGCCATAGAAACCCACTGGGTGAAAGCTTAAGCCCAGTTGAACGCTGGCATGCTATGGCAGTTCCGCGCCTTTTCTGGGGACAGCTTCAAAGGCCAATAGGCAAAATGGACATGAGGGCAAGTTATTTGGCTCATCGGAGGAGGCCCCCCTAACGCAAGGTTAGTTTATTCCTCTCCGCTCACGCAACAGATCTTGGGCTCCTTGTTGTGAAAGCCCATTCTGGTCCAGTGTGGAGGCAGCATCTCTCCATTGGTCCTTGTGGGTGGCTGACAGTCCAGCTCCACAGCCCTGCCGTCTCCGGGGCTCTCCCTCTGGCCTCCTTCTGGCCTCCCAGTCCTGCCGCCATCCCTCCAAAGTACTTTACAGCCAGAATGAACTAGAAGGAGAGCCACAGGGTAGCAGTACATTTGCCACAAGAGCACTGCCTTCCTCAGTGACTCATTGGCACGGATGTCTGCTGCTTGCCAAACCACAGTTGGCTTTCCCTGGAAGTCACCAGTGTGCAATTTTCCAGCCATGTGCGGGAAATGCAGATGTATTCCGCACAAAATAAACCAATTCAAACTGCTATGCCAACAAGCACTTGATAAGACATCAAGGAATATGGTTTATCATACTTGGGATAGTCCAGATGAATGTGCAGAGAATAACTGGAAATCAGGCTGGCTTCTGTTGTTTTACTGATCTTGAAAAGTGCCCTCAAAAGTTAATGGGTTGCTTTAAAGGCTTCTTCAGAAGTATGAGGTCCACAATTAACGGAGCTCCACTGTGGAGCATAAGACGCCCAAGGCTTTCTGTAACTGATTCCAAGGCTGGGCTTAGTTTGCCTGGTTTGCCTGGTCTAGAAATTTTGTTTAATATTTCTGTTCTTGAAAGTGTTAAATGTCTTGTGAAATGAAACTTCACTGTTTTCTGAATGAAATTTTCTTTCTCAATAACTGCTGCCTCAAGTTAACCTTGCAGGTGACTGAAATATTCGTTTAATTACTCAAAGAATAATGAAAGTAGCAGGAGTAGCTGGAATGAGTAGCTTAACATATTCCAGTTCCCAGCTTGTCTTTAGGAGGATTTCTCATTCAGATTCCACTTAGACTTTAATAAGAGAGCATGCACGCGCGCACACACTCACACTTATGACCACAGCAGTGTATGTTGTGAAACTATATTTGTTCTGCTTTGATGGTGTAAGATGGCCAGATTATGTGAACAATGGTTGTATGAGGTCCTCAGCTGTATTGTATTTTGGGTGTGTTGACCGTTGTATTTGAAAGAACTGGCATCCCTCCCTCCCTTTTAAGTTGCCATCACCTCCCAGAGCTTGCCTTGGCCATTCATTTCAAGTATTGGAGTGGTGTGATTGGAAAACCGCCTGCTCTCCATGCTGCCACTGCTGCTGTGCACCTTAACACCTTGCCTTGACAAAATAGACAAGCAGGTTGCCACAGCCGTACTTCCAGCTTCATTCAATGGCACATGTATGTTCAGTGTCCATTCTGAGCGAAGCCGTTTCTTTGTATGTTGAGGCCAGAAAGTTCTGCTGGTAGCAGATTCCCCTCATACAGCCCCACCGCTGCTGCTCCTCTTCGCAGTTTGGCACATCCTTCAGGGAACCCATGCCTCCCTTTTCCCCATAGGCTGACCACATACATCCTGTGGCATTACAGATGGCTGTTTACAGGAAACTCTTGGGTTTCAAGGAGCCTTCCTCGCTCACGCCGCAGTCTTTTCCATCTGGAACAGCGGTTCTCAACCTGTGGGTCGCAACCTCTTTGGGGTCAAGTGATCCTTTCATGGGGGTCACATATTTCCGGTGGTCTTAGGAACCGAGACACCACAATTTTATGGTTGGGGGTCACCACATGAGGAAGTGTATTAAATGGCATTGAGAGCCACTGATCTAGAAGATGGTGCTGACATAAAGATGTGAGACCAGTCTACATAGAGGTTTTCATATGTGACACACTATTATTGTAGGAAGCTTTACCAACTTGCAGTGTTGCTTTTCAGATGAAGACACGTTCTTTGGTCTGACTCTCCCCTGGTTCCCTCAACAGATGCATCAGCAGGGAATCCTGAAAACGGATGACTTGATCACCAGGTTCTTCCGCCTTTGCACTGAGATGTGTGTGGAGATCAGCTACCGTGCACAAGCGGAGCAGCAGCACAACCCGGCTGCCAACCCCACCATGATCCGTGCCAAGTGCTACCACAACCTGGATGCCTTTGTGCGCCTCATTGCGCTGCTGGTGAAGCACTCTGGGGAGGCTACCAACACAGTCACAAAGATCAACTTGCTGAACAAGGTGGGCAGGGGAGTGTCAGGGCCTTTCGTTTCGGACTCGGCGCTTCGAAGTTGGAGGGTTAGAACTGGGCATGGGATGGCACCATTATTTGAACTGCAGTCCAGACATGAAGTAATGCCAGGGAAGCTTCTATTTCCTCTAGGCCTTGACCCATCTGTAATAGGAGTCACTGACCTACCTGGCAAGGTTGTTGAGAGATGACACAGGAAGGGCTTTGCGCTCTTAGGGAAAACATGATACAAAGACAAAGGAGGTGGGTCCTTGATGTTCCTTAAATATGGTTGAGCAGACGATAGCGCCTGTATGAGCACAAACCAAGTCAGCATTTTGGAAGGTTGTCTTGGATGCGTTCAAACAAGTACTGGGCTCAGAACAGAAAACACTCCTTGAGGGTTTTTGTTATTGTGGTCCTTATACAATACCTGGCTAATGTGGTTTCAGAGGAGGCTTATGGCAATTGCGAAAACTGTTGGGAGCTAATGGATTCTTTTGTCTTTGCAGGTTCTTGGGATCGTGGTGGGAGTCCTTTTGCAGGACCACGATGTCCGCCAGAGTGAATTTCAGCAGCTTCCCTACCATCGCATTTTTATCATGTTGCTTTTAGAATTAAATGCCCCTGAACATGTTCTGGAAACCATAAACTTTCAAACACTCACAGCCTTCTGGTACGTATTACTGATTTCATCACTGTGCAAAGTAAGACTCCCCACTCCCCACTTTGGTGTAACGTGTCCATCAATAGCAAAACTACATTATGCAGATTTGTGGAGGCATTCAAGAGCTCAGCAAGCCTTCAGAAAGAGCGGCTAGATTTCTCTTTTGTTGGAGCCCAGAGTCTTTTGGAACTATCTATTAAAAATTATTAAGCTCAGAAATTTAATGTAAATGGAATTGACATAAATGAAGGTGGCGAGAGGGAGTAGTTATTCCGACAGGGCTAAAGTAGCCACAAAGTTAGTGGTTTTCCTTAACCCGCCACCAATTTAAACAGTTTTAAATGGCAAAATATCAGAGTCTACCTCCAGAGGAACAAGAAGAAGTTTGCCAGGTGACGAAAACAGACTCCAGGCTCACACATCCCTATGCAAGCAAAGGAAACCCTTTGAGCCATCCCACGGTTCCAGTTTCTTCCTTCCACTCATGTCCTCTTTTCTACACAGACAAAGATAACCCCTTCCTCCATTTGACAGCAAGGTCCAAGTCCTTTCCTCCCCTTGTAGCCAGGCTAAGGAAACCTCTCCTTCCCAGCAGCGCCAGGGCTGCGCTTGCATTTACTCAGGCAGCCTAGGCAAATAAAACCAGCCCAGCCACCTTTCCTTACTACTCAGAGTTGCACCCCCAAACTCCAAGCAGCTTCATCTTTCCTTTCCTCATTCAACTGCACAGGTGCACTGGGGGAGCTATGTATTGTGGGTAAGAGATTCATTCATCTATTTTATTTCTTGAGAAATGTTCATGCTGTCTCATAATCCATGAGTTTTTGGCTTTACCTCGAGGGGAAGGTAGATGCCGCATTTTGCTGGATTTGGGAGGATTGGCAGTCACTGGGATTGTGAGCAGAGTAGTGGATAATTCTCCCAAGAACAACTTCTGGTGTCCGAGTTCTTATGGGAAGCTGGTCAGATTCCTAAAATGTCATTCTGACATAAAGTTGCTTTGTTTTAATCGTTTTAAAAAAGAATGCGCCTAGCTTTGTATCTCACATTCCTCACCTCTTTGCTGCGCTCAGCCATGGACTTGGCCAGTGAGACTGTAATACCAAGTCCTTATCTGTTTAACTAAACACTCTGACACCAAGCCCCTGTGCTCTGTCTTTATTTCAGCAACACATTTCACATCCTGAGACCTACAAAAGCTCCAGGTTTTGTTTATGCTTGGCTAGAATTGATCTCCCATCGGATATTTATTGCAAGAATGCTGGCGCATACCCCACAGCAGAAGGTGTGGCTGCAGTTTATCTTCTGTAACTTACGAAGCTCCCACAGGGAATAAGGAGGCATCTTGGTTTGCAGGTTTTGTGTGACTAGAATGACTTTCTGGTTTATTCATGTGCTGCAATGTTCATTTAGTGTGTTTCTATAAGGCAACTGCAGAGAACAAAAAGTTTCAGTTTGGCACCTAAGCAAGGAACAAAGTTTAAACCCTCAGCGACATTGTTAAAATAATAGTTGTAAAAGATAATAGTTTGCCTGGAACTGAATTTGACTACGATCACATTAGGCCCACACTGTTAAGTGTTAAAAAGTGAACTGACTGTGTTTGGCATGAGCCTGGGTCCTCCCTTGACACCTTTCCTCCATCGGAGTCACAAGGAAGAGAGCAGAAGCATCAGCTTCCGCTTTCAGTTAAACCTCTGCGTGCCATTAGACTGTGACGCCCCTCCTAAGCGCTGGTTTCAGCCACAGGGATTCCCTGTGTAAAAACCATGGGGCAAGATGGGTGGCAAGGGATGGAATAATGTTTGAGATCAAGCTAGTGTTTATGCACCAGGGGAATGCCTGGGAGGTTTTGGCAGACGCTGGGATTACACATGGCAGGTGCCATCCGGTGTCACTGCCACAAGGACATGCCATTATGGTGTTAAATTGAAAGCAGTCCACTGTAGCCTTCATAGATGTTCTGCAGAATCTGAAGCAGAGGGATTTTTGTCCTTGTCTGTGCGCAGCCTTGGCCATGCTAGTCTCGCCAGCCATTGCTCCATTTCCCTCAGAGCCACAGAGTTCAACCCAAAGAGCGTCCCTTCTTGTGGAAGCCGGCTGGTTGCACGCTTTGGGTGGCCCTAAGAGATTCTGAAAAGGGAGTTGTTGCCATGCTGTTGTAGTTTGCGGATTGCTAATCCTGCCACGCTGGTGGTGGGGAGTAGTAGCCTGTGCATTGCTGAACAATACTAGCCATAGAACACCTCTTTACTCTCACAATGTCCTTTCTCTTTGCAGGGCTGGCCTATGTATGCTCAGTTGCTAATTGATCTGTTTAAATATTTGGCTCCTTTCCTGAGAAATGTAGAACTTGCCAAACCTATGCAAATTCTGTACAAGGTAAATTATGCTGTTTTCTAGGTGAGCATTTTTTTGGAGGGAGGTTGGTGTGCAGCCACTGAATTCCCACTTTGTTCCTGCCCCAAACACACAACAGCTCACTTTCTCTGTTAAAACTGTAGCACACATCAGCACTCTTAGACCTCAGCGGGCAGAAAGAGGTTAGAGTTTGCGATGATAGACCGTGTGTGTGCAAATTTTCACATGCATGGGTGACACGTGTATCCTCTTCATATTTGGTGCCATGTGGGACTCAGGGTCAAAAAGGTGGCTGCCATGCCATGTGTCAAGGGATGGGTTGGAAAGTTTTGTAGGGACACCAAGTCTTACGCCTTGTCTCTCTCTCCCCCCCCCCTTTTTTTTTTTTTTTATTTTTTTTTTTTTGGTTGTGTTTATGTTTTTGTCCTTGTAGGGTACTCTCCGTGTGTTGCTTGTCCTGTTACATGATTTCCCAGAATTTCTCTGTGACTACCATTATGGGTTCTGTGATGTGATTCCTCCAAATTGTATTCAGCTGAGGAACCTGATCTTGAGTGCCTTCCCGCGGAACATGAGACTTCCAGACCCCTTCACTCCCAACCTTAAGGTAATGCCCCTAATTCCCTGAAGCTGCAAGGTCTATCAGTGTGGCAATGCGCTTGCTGGGAGGTTGCTTTGCTTTTTTTAACTACAAAGGTAAACAACGGCGTCAGACTCCTTGGTCCGATTGCAGGGCCATCTAAGTGACGTTATTTTTCCTGTTAGCTCTGAAACCTTTCAGGGGCTGGGAAAGTGTTCAGATCTGGTGGTACAGGCAGCATCTTCCACATTGGGAGAGGACATAAAGAAATTGATTTGCCCACTTGGCAACTGTGAAACTCTGACATTTTAGCTTTGTCACATGAAGGCCAATTTCTCTTTTGAAAATGTTGTTTAACGGTGTGCTAAAATAATAAAAATACTTCTTTAAACCAGTTCAGTAAACTGAAAAGAAAGAGCAGCTAAAAATGCTTAGTTGTAAGCCCCAAAGTCTAATGAAAAACTATTCATAGAACAAGTTGATGGAAAAATCATGTGTGCAACCCTTTTATCAGTTTCATGTTATGCTCTCCTTACCCCAGAATATGTGACTCTGTATCCAAAACCTTTTAAACAGTGTTAGGACTCTTAATGTCTCTCTTTGGCAGGTCGACATGTTGAGTGAGATCAATATTGCGCCACGGATTCTCACCAACTTCACAGGCGTGATGCCTCCGCAGTTCAAGAAGGACTTGGACTCCTATCTCAAAACCCGGTCGCCAGTCACATTCCTCTCTGACTTGCGCAGCAACTTGCAGGTGAGGGACTTCACCCAGGGTCCGGGGCTGAGGTTGGTGGGTGCATGTGTGATCGGGGGGAGGGTGCATACTTTGACCATCAGACTAAAGGCCCAGAAAGCCCAACTCTCATCCCAGTGTGGGATGGGCTACAAAGAATGTCTGCATTTATTTTATGCTGAACAGCAGATTCTGTTAAAAAGCGTGTGTGTGTTTTACAAGAAGTGCCTCTTTGGAGAGAATATAATCTTATTAGGTGGCAGGCAAGGTGAGAGGAGCCTGTTTGTGTAATGTTAGAGACCAGGAAATGGCCAGGGCTTGACTTGTCTCCCTTTGATGTCAGATGCAGATGAAAGACTGCCTGTGTCCCATGGAGACTCCAGTGTTCATGGCAGTGAGCCCTTTCTCTCTGCCTTTCTTTCCTTTGCCAGGTGTCGAATGAGCCCGGCAATCGCTACAACATCCAGCTGATCAATGCTCTGGTGCTGTATGTTGGCACTCAAGCTATCGCTCACATCCACAACAAGGGCAGCACTCCCTCCATGAGCACCATCACCCACTCGGCTCACATGGATATCTTCCAGAATCTTGCTGTTGACCTGGACACAGAAGGTAAGGACAGACACTGATGGTGTCCCAACCCTCAGCATTTGATATTGAGATAGGTTTCTTTAGGGACAAAAAGCTGTTTGGTTGGACCTCATGTCCCAGAGGACACAGCAGTTCATCTGCTTCTGTTGAGAAAGGTGGGGGGAGAGAAAGGGAAGCCGCCCCTATTATCTCTTTTGAAGGACAAGATCCATCATAGATTTTCATCATTTATTCATTTATTTATTTATCACCCCCCCCCCCCCCCCCCCCCAAGCTAGTTCCCTGCCAAAGGAAAAGGGGATGGCAGTGTGGGAAGGGATGGGGTCCAGCAGATGCTGCCTCCTCTTCTCTGCTGCCTGGTTCCTTCTCCCTTTAGTTTGCCCATCCGGCTCCTTCATGATTCTTCTCTTGTCCCAGGTCGGTACCTCTTCTTGAATGCCATTGCCAACCAGTTACGGTACCCCAACAGCCACACGCACTATTTCAGCTGTACCATGCTTTACCTATTTGCTGAGGCAAACACCGAAGCTATCCAAGAGCAGATCACCAGGTAAAAGACCAAAAGAACTTGGACCCACCTGCCTCTTTCTCAGAGAAGGTGGCTGTCCTGGGAAAGCAGAGGATGGCTGGTGCTTCTTGGAAGTGGAAAGTCCAAAGGTCTAGAGCAGAAGTGGAGAACTGGTGGGCGGCTGCAGATGGAAAGGTCTGGAGTGTCACAGTTGCTCACCCTAATCAAGAGGACCAAAGGTTTTCCACACGTGTGCATGAGCCTGCCTTTTTTTGTCCTGGCAAATTGGTGATTCCCTTCCTCCTCCTTTCTCTTTTACAGAGTTCTGTTAGAGCGACTGATTGTAAATAGACCTCATCCATGGGGTCTCCTCATAACCTTCATTGAGCTGATTAAAAACCCCGCGTTCAAGTTCTGGAACCACGAGTTTGTGCACTGTGCTCCGGAAATTGAAAAGTGAGTAATGTTTTGGAGTGTGGTTTGTTTCTGCAGGAGGCAGTCCTTTGGGTTTGGCTGCTTCCAGAGGAAAGGGGAGTTTCTGTTTGGAAATGAAGCTGTCCTCCTCCTCCTCTGTGTAGGCTGTTCCAGTCTGTGGCCCAGTGCTGCATGGGGCAGAAACAGGCACAGCAAGTAATGGAAGGAACGGGAGCCAGTTAGAAGCCACCAGCCCCGAGGTCTCCATCCCATCCAGCCGACAGAAGCGGGCGCCGCGCATGGGTCTGTGCGGACGGCCGTGGGGCCGCCCCTCCCTTTTCAGCAGGGGGCTTACATTGCGGATCTTTGTGTGAGAAAAACCTCCTCCTACGTGGGCATGTTCCAAAGTTTAAAACAAAGTTCTGACTCTTGGCCAAAATTCAGAAGATGCTGTGAATATAATTTTGAACTATTGTAAATACACAGAACAGAAATATTTGTCTGGACTTTTGGGTTTGTGCAAATTGTGTTTCAAGAGGTAATGGGGTGAGTGACTGACCGGCCGGCCGACTGACCAACTGGCTTGCGAGAGAGAAAGTGGTGGCTGCTGCTGCTGAGGCCAAGTGCTTGTCTGGGGCAGATCTGCTCGCCTGACATTCCCAGACTCCCAAAGAGTATGGAAAAGCCAGTTTAAATATTATGTAACTTATTTTTCTTGCGGGTGGGGGGACCTATAAATCACAAGGTGTCAAAGGAAAAAAATGAGTAATGCATTGGAACAGAGGGGGACGGGGTGAGTGTCCAGGTGGTCACTTCCCCCACTATCAAATGCGGCCAGAGAGCGAGAGAGCGAATGGCTGGGGGTCAGCGGCTCGGAGGACTGACCCCTCGGCAGAGGAACCCCAGGAGCCCTTGGGAGGGGGCAGTTGTTTTAGCAAGAGACACAAGACCAGGCCTGTAGATTTTCTTTCGTGACACTTGTAAATTTTGGGGTGGGGAGGGTCTGGATCTATTAACTGCTCCCCTGTGGCCACAAAGTTTTGAGTTTGTAAAAAGAACAAAAAGGACCAATACAGCCCATTTTGTAAGGATTTTGAATGTTTTGTAAATGTATTGGTCCATGTGTTGTATTTTGTAGCCTTTCTAGTTCTCTTGGGCTTTAGTTCTCCCACTTCTTGTATGTATGCATTCTGTAGTTAAAACATTAAAGTCATGACAAGCAACTTGCCTCCTGCTTCCTGACAAAGCCATTCTGCTGCTGTTCATAATACAGACACACATTTTATTTAATGCCAGCTTCATACACTATCAGAATATAACATTGTTCATATAGCACTAAAGGATGCCTAGTAACTTCATAATAAAAATTTACTAAAGCATAAGTAAACCTAATCCTTCCCCTTTATAGATGTGAAGCTGTGGGACAGGGAAATGCACATTTTTATTTGGCATCAATTTGGGGGAACAGACAGGCAAGCAGTAGTTACGCATCGCTGACAGCTAACATATGGAATTGGACTGTTTGGCACACTTATGAAAATCAAGAGAGTCATTCCTTGTGCATCTACTCGGATGTCGGCCCTGAGAGGTTCAGCAGGGCTCGCTTTCAGGACCTCTTAATTCATCTGAGGAGGCAAACAGCCATCCAGCAGCACAGTGCTTCCCAAACTTTGATCCTCCACATATTTTGGACTTCAGGCCCCAGAATTCCTCACTGTTGGCCCAAGTAGCTCTGGGAGTTAAAGTCCAAAATACCTGGAGGACCAATGTTTGGGAAACACTGCACTAGAAGATGGCTACTGAAATGCACCCTCAATATCAGCGTTACGTCTCCCTAAAGAGAAATTACAGCATTATCTCTAGC
>NC_056529.1:1937127-1944429 GCF_019175285.1 Sceloporus undulatus | reverse complement strand
TTTATACATTTCTTTTGAGTGGCCAAACCTTGCTCTGGAAAGCATTTCACTGCTCCCTAAAGACAGAAATGTTTCACAGAAACCTGCTTCCAATGTATTTCCAGGAGAAATACGAAATGCTACACCAGCACAGCCAGACCCAACGCCTGAGGGGTCTTTCACGGGGAACCCAAGATGCACCTCTGTACACATCTGCAGCACAAAGTCCCCTCTACAAACACCAAGGCAGTGCAGCCAAAGCAGTTGCTCTCTTTTACCCGCACAGCTGAAGCAACTGATGCAAGATCTCTTCTGGCCGGTAGCGCACTTGAAGGGCATGCTGCTCCCGCGACTTAGCTTCAAATACGCCTGCAGGTTCTGGAGTGTCTCTTCCTCCTCTTTCAAGTCCAAGCTGTAGACTGCAGGGTCAGCAGAGCGGCATTGAAGAGAAGCTGCTTCCAGAGGCTTTGAGCTCAGGAATCGTGGCCTTCGAGAGCGCCAGGCGTGCGGGGCTACGCTCCCCTGTTCCCAGGTCTTGTTCTTTAAACCCCTGAATTCTCCGCAGACATGCTTAGTAACAAAGACGCAAAAGTAACCAAGAGCAGAATTACTGAGAGGCCTGCAGTGAAGTGCAGGATCAGCACTGCTTCCCTGACCTGTTGAAGTTATTTCAATGGGTTTATACTTAGGCATTAAGCAAAACCCAACAACTATTCTGCACTGTCATCAACAGCCCTATGGGTCGGGTAATCATTCCCCAAAATGTCTCACGGCTGCTGTGACAAATGATCTGAATTTTGTGACTGCCCAAGGAGATCGGAGCCTAGACTTTAAAGCTGAGGGTTATAAGGAAGAGATCCACAATAAGGTGAAACATGCAACTAGGTGATCCAACTACATTCCTGGTGGAAGGAGTCCCCCAGAGACCAGAATGTTACTACGCAGTAACACACACATAACCTGAGGCGGCTATTTCTTGGTGAAGGAAAGTGATTCTGCGTCAGGTTAAGAATAACCACTCCAGGCTGCAATTTCTTCACATCATTTTGGAAGGCCACTATGGTAACTACCATCACACCAATGCTTGTTCAGGTTATTTTGATGGTTCTGTTTACTTCAGATCCATACCACAACTGTACACATTTCAAAACAGAGCAAGTCTTCCGGCTCTGTAATTACAAACTAATCCATCTCCCACTGATGCGTGGGAATAACATGACCCTCCAGAGAAGGCTGGAATGGAACTCGGCATTTCTCACCATTGGCTGTGGGAGACGCAATCCAACAAGACTGGAGGGCTGCATGATTCAATCTGATCTAATGGAAGGAATCCTCATCTTAACAGGATACTCCTTTTAGAGAGATTAATCTGTGCCCTCACTTAAGGAGGCACTTCAAGCAAGCACAGGGGTAAAATGGTACCTAGTGTCCAGGGACTGACTGGCCACTCACCTTCAGTGCCACAGACAGCTCTTCCTCAGTGAAGACCCTCTCCCAGCCAATGACAAAGGCCCCTTCCTCGCCCACCATCCCATGCGGCAAAGGCAGCCCCACTGCTCCAAGACCAGCTGCCTCTCTGCTTCGGACTTTGTGCCAGCAAAGGAAAGGGAGACAAAACCATAGTCTTGCTTAAAAACCACGGCAAAACGGTCCAGGAGAAGATTGTATTGGGGCTTCCTTTCCACTGGGGCCTTATATGACACCCAGATATGCTTAATAGCAAAGGGTCCTTAAGGCTCTTTCCCCCTGCCAATGACAGCCCAGGTCAGGAACATCACACTCTCTTGGCTAAAGTAATAACATGAATGCACACACTTCCCATTCAATGCAAGAGTAGATGGGGGAGATGTGGGTTCAAATGCCCACTTTGCCACCAAAAGTGATAGCCAGTGATTGGGATCTGCACACACAGCCACACAATCTAATCAGCCTGTTTAGATGCTCTCAAGAAGGAAACCGTAATGGAATGACAAGTGGGCAACACCATCCCTAGAGGAAAGTGTTGCATGGCCCCATGTTTAGCTGTTTAAAAGGCAGAGAGATGATTGAAAGAGGCATGACAGTACAAGAGGAAAGTCAGGATCAACAAAGCTGCTGCTTAAGTAATTTTCTCTGAGGTGCCAACACTCACCAGGTTGAGCAAGAGCACCTCTATGCCCAGCAGGCAGGGAATCTTTCTTAGAAAGCATGCTTTCAGAGGTCCACTTGCTCAAGAGCAATGCTAAATAAGGGGCCTTCCAGGGATGACTGACCTTGCAGCGCAGCCTTGAGCAGAGTCAACATCTGGATGTCAGCCGCATCGTTCTGTTTGCCAGGATATGGTTAAGCAAGCCATACATGTGAAGGAGCTGCCAGTTGGCCATCTGTCCGTACGTGTTGAAGACTCTTGGCCTTTACGGATCGGCCGTGTGGCAACCATTTTCAAGCACTCCTACAGAAAGGCAGGAAAGCAAACCCTGACAGAAGCAAGACACACAAGATTCTTCAGAAGCTTCCAAGGGAAGAACCCTTTGCATCCAACCTCACCCAGAAACCACCTTCTTTTGATAAATCAAAGTCTGATTAATAAAACCACAGACGAAAGCTTGAATTCATTCAAAGATGCCTTCACATCTCTTTGCTGCCTTGTGTCTTTTGCATGTTTTGCTCACCGGGAATATTCCAAGTTGGCGTTTATGTTGCCACATGATTCAAGAGATCTGCCAGGGGCACCATCACTGGAGGGTTGGCTCTTCCTCATCTTCTTCTTCCTCATCCAAGGGTTCCTGGAAACTAGTTGAAACAAGAAACAAGCAGAACGAAGCAAGTTCAAAGCAGCGCCAAGTCATGCTGAAGATGGAGCTCCAAATAGGTCTAAAAATGTTTATTTTATTTAATGTGAGATTCAGTAATACAACAATTTGTAAAAGATTGTGCTAAAGTGATCATTTCTGTCTGTGGCAAAGACTGCTCTGCCAGTTCTCTCTCTCACTGTATGCCATGACAATGCCACCAGCCTCTTGTAGAGCTCCAGGCTTTGCGCCTTGGGGTGAAGAGATCTGGGTGCACCTTCATGAAGGGCAGGACGATAGAGAATGCTCCTTCTGGATGCTGGCCAGGTCTCTGTCCAGCCTCAGGAACCCCAGTCCCTTGCAGCAGTCCTCTTCCGCTCTCGCTGCTCCTGGAGGAACAAGGACAGGAAGGCTGCTCTCTTGCTTTAGGAAGCCAGTTCAGGCACGGAACATGCATAATCCTATCAGACAGCAGGTGGTTCTCCCCGTCTGAGGTCTTAACAAAGCACATGTACTGATGTCTTAATATGGTAGCTTACTTAATTCTAACTTTTACACATTTTAATTCACACACCTTGTTTTGATCCACATGTGAGCCAAGCTAAAATAAACCTCTTCATTGCGGCTTTAACACTTGGGAGCTGAGGGTCTCTCCTCAGTTGAAGGGTGCAGCTCTTCCACCAAAGGTCTTAGTCTTTGACCCACCCTTCTCCCTGGAACTGGATAAGCGGGACAGAGCCAAAGCGGCATTTCCTTACAAAACATGGGTGATCCAGATTGGTGAAATGGGCCAGAGGGATAGGTAAGGTGCCCAGTGCGAATTGCTGCGGGGGATTCATGCAGCAGAGAAAGCAGAGGGGAACCCAGCCAGACTGGCTCTCCAGGAGGCTTGTTCTTATGGAGGCAGAAAAACAAAGATTCACAAAGGCCAGGTGTTTTGTGCCGCTCTCTATTAGGAAAGCAAACCAAAGGGTCAGGAACCACAACTCCCAGTTCTGCAAATGGACGATTTCCTTTCCATTCTCAAGAATCTTGCACTTCTTCAAACACACATCCGCTTCCTACCATTGGCAAGCACTGATCATAGTCACACACACAGTGTCTTCAGATTTAAAATCTTGTCTCTCCAAACTGAGCACAAGGTTTTAAATAATCATAGAACTCTAAAGTTGGAAGATACTCCAAGAAGGGCCCGGATCCAGCCCAGCCCCCTCTCTTGCCATGCAGGAACTCTCTTCAAAGCATCCCCATCACTATCTGAGGGAGTGTTTTCCCAGTCAAGCAGCCCTAATGTCAGGGAGTTCCACCTAATCTGAGCTGAAATCTCTTTCCGGGAGCTTGCATCCATTGCTCCACTGGGTCCTGTTCTCTGGAGCAGCAGAAAACAAGCTTCCTCCCTCCTCAATGTGACACCCCTTCAAATATTTAAACAGGGATTTCATCTCACCCCTTAACCTTCTCTCTCCAGGCTGAACATCCTCAGCTCCCTAAGTCTTTCTGCATAGGGCTTCACCATTTGGGGCCCTCCTTTAGACACCTCCAAACATACCTTTTTTTCACTCATGGTGCCCAGAACCAGACACGTATTATTCCAGGTGAGGCCTGGCACACAGCAAAGCAGAGTGGCACCATGGCTTCCTCGAACCCTGAGCCCTGGCTCTGCCTGCCTTTCTCCAAGAGCAGGGCCAAGGGGCTGGTGTGCTGCGAGAGGAGGGCTGTCCTTGGGACGCCGAAGAGACCCCCCGGCCTCCAGGTCTTCTTGCGCCAAGAGGCCATAATCCGCCGCGGTGCCTTCTCTGCTGACACAGACCTGGAGACAAGAGGCAGACAGCCATTCGCACTCGTGCCAGTAATCAGAGTCCAGCCTGGTTGAGACACACCGGCTGCTTCCTTCCAGGGCCTCCTCTTCCTTCCTGTTGAGGGGAGCCTTTGTGGGTCTCAATGGCTTCTTCATCCTGACCTGGCAGAGGATGCCATGCCCAGAATCCCGTTCTCCCAACAGCCACAGAACAAGGGCCAGGCAGGCAGCCCACGAGGAAGCGGCTTGGGGTTGCTTTGGAGCAGCCTGTTTCAATGGGCGCCCAAAGCCCCTCCCGGTCCTCAGGGGCTCCCGTTCTCTTGGGACGCAGGCGCCCTTGAAGGAGCGCGCCCTCCAAAGGGACCCCTGGGCTCCCTGTTTGGGATCGAGATGCAAAGGGCTTCCTCTCAACCAATGCATGGCTCTCCATCTCTCTCTCTCTCTCTACCGCTCGCTCCTCTGGAGAAGCCAAAGCAGAGACGCCACTCTTCCAGACTCGAGGCCGGGAGCCCGAGAGACCCGCCGCAGAGCCCTTTCCGTGGCCACACGCTCTCGCTCGGAGAGCCAGGAGCCTGGCCAGGGAGGCCCGCCTTGCCGGCTCACCTTCCCGCTCAGCTCCAGGCCCTGCTCCGAGACCAGCCCAGGAAGGACGACAGGGCCTCCGCGACGCCTCCGGACTTGCCTCCCCTCCGCTTGGCCCGTTTCGCCTCGTCGCCATTTTGGAGGAAGACGGAGCGCCCGCCGGAAGTGCCTACGTGGCCGAAGAGGAGGAGTGCCTGCGTCCATGAGGGCGCATGTGCACACGTCCCGACTAAGCCCCGCCCCTTGCCTTCAAGCTCCGCCTCCTCCGTGGAGCGGCCCTTCCAAGGGACTCATTCCTGGCTCTCGCGCGCCCTCCTGTGGCTGCATCAAGCAATTTCCCAATGCTAGCCACATGAGGGCGCCCGAGAGCCATGCAGCGATGGCTCGTTTAGCCGGATAAGATCTTATCCGGCGCTCTTTGGCAAGAAGCCACAAAGGGGCGCCAGAGAGACCGAGGCCCCCTACTCCCGCGCCCATTCAAAAGGGCGGCTGTTATTTAACTTCAGGATGTCATGCCTCAGTGGAGACACAGGAGGGCGCCAGGGCCAGGAAGAGAGCAGGAGCCACCAACCCCCCAGTCTGGAAAGAATGCCAATGCCTGCCCCCCAACCTCCCCTGCAAGGCTTTTGGGAAGGAAAATCAATGGCCCCCCCCCTTGCTTTCCCCCCCCCCCAATATGCCCCCCCCCCCAGAAGCAGCGGCTTCGTTTCAAAGGCGGATGCTTTCTTCAGAGAGAGAAGATGGCAGCAGCTGCCAGATCCTCCCAGAGACAATGGACAGACTAGGCAGCCCCCCCGCCCCCGCCACTCTGGGCCCCAAAATGAGGGATCTGCCCCCCTCAGTTGCCCCACTTGCCTCCGAGGTTCCCAAGGGACCCAGGGGCTCCTGGAGAAGAAAGCAGGGGGCCGGAGGGGCTTTTGGCTTGAGCGGGGGGCGGCCATTGTCCTCTTGGCATCACAATGGGGGAGGGGAGGGGAAAGGGGGGCTCCTCTCGGGGGGGCAGAAGGGGGACAAGGGGGCTGCCACTGAGGGGGGCAAACTTCTTGGGCCACCAGCTTCTGCCAAAGGAGAGCATTCCTGAGGGAGAAGGAGGGGGTTCACCCCGGAGGGAAGCGGCGCCCACCGAGGCCCCCAGGACGGACCCCCCTCGCTGCCCCTGCCGGGAGGGGGCTTCCTAGGGGGCGTCCAGAGGCTCCATCTCCGCGGGGGGGGGGGCAACGAGGGGGCCTTGGCCCCTCCAAAGAGGAGCCCTTCCTTCAAGACCCCCCAGGAAGGACGGAGGCAGGCCGGGAGGGGTCCTTCTTTGTTCCTGGGAACCCGCCTCGCCGCCGCCGCCGCAGAGCCCACCTGCGATGCCAGACCAGGAGGCGGGGGGGGTGCTGGATCTCCTCCCGGGGCCCCTTCTCCTCTTCCTCTTCCTCCCTTCGAGGCCGCCGCCTGCTCCCCCCCCCCCCAAATCGGCGGTGCTGCGGTGGAGGGGGCGTCCTTAGGAGTGGCGCATGCTCAGTCGATTCCGGCAAAGTCCTCCCCCTCCCTGGGCCCCGCCCCCGAGAAAGAGGCCCCTCCGGAGGAAGAGCGACCCCCCCGAGGGAGAAAGGGGAAGGGGAGGTCTGGGCGGCGCCCCCTGGAGCCTTAAGCCCCTCCCTCCGTGGATTCATGGGGGCGGGGTCTCCTTCCTCCCTTTTCCCTCCGAGGACCGAGGGGGGTCGGGGGGGGTCTTTCGGTTCCCGGACCCCCGCCTCGCTTCCCGGACTCGAGCCGAAGAGGGTCGCCAAGGGGCCAGGGCTGTCCTCCTCCTTCTTGTGGGTCCGGATCTCATCCAGATGTTTGACACTGGAGCCTTTGGCTGGTCTTTCGCCTCCGCTTCTTGGGGCGACCCTTTGTCCGAGGAAGGAGCCGGACCCTGCCCCCAAAGGCTCTCTTTCCTTGGGCTCCAGAGGCGCCGCGAGGTCCCTTTGGCCACAGGGTTTCGGGCCGCAGCAGGCGAAGGAAAGCCTCTCTCTGACCCTCCTCTGCGTCCCATAAACACCCCAAACCCCGGCAGAAGTCCTGCCCCAAAGAGACCTCCGCCCCCCCGGGAGCAATGGGGGCAGCAGTTGGGGGCGACAGGGACGTACCTAGGAAAGGGGGGGGTCCAGACTAAGTGCCACCATTATAATGGGGCTTGAGTGC
>NC_056529.1:1936490-1937027 GCF_019175285.1 Sceloporus undulatus | reverse complement strand
TAGGAAGGGGGGGGTCCAGACTAAGTGCCACCATTATAATGGGGCTTGAGTGCGGCGGCGCAGCAGCACACACCATTCATTTTTCTAATGGAAGGGGGGTCCGGACCCCTAGATCCTCCCCCTTGGCTACATCCCTGGGGGCGATCCCAGGGCGGTCCTTCCAGCCCCCCCCCCGTCTCTCATGAGAGAGCGCGGCCGGACTGGGACCCTCAGGCCCACGTTTGGGTTTTCCGGTTGGGGGCTGTATTTGGCCCCTCCCTTTGGAGGGGAAGGAGCTCCTGGTGGGGGAGGACATGAGCAAGAGACCCCAGGAGGGACGGGGGGGGGCCTGCGAGGTCCCTTTGGGCCCTGTTCCCAAGTGCGTCGTGACACTTGTCTGATGCTACTGGTGCCGAGGGAAGGGGGGCGTCCTGGGGGGAGGAGGAAGGGTTTCCCCTGGCCTCCCGCGAGGCCCCTTGCAGCCCACTGGAGCCCCCTCCCACAGGCCTCATCCTCCCCCCCCCAAAAAAAAGCCCCAACAACTCCAGAGTCCTCCAA
>NC_056529.1:1935331-1936390 GCF_019175285.1 Sceloporus undulatus | reverse complement strand
AGAACCGAACGCTTCTAGAGCGGGATTTGAAAACAATCCTATTCCTGCTTCTCATGGTTACCTTGGCAAGATCAAGTTGCCGGACCTTGCTGCTGACGTTCTCAGCCAGGTTGCAGGTGAAGGTGATCATCCCAGCCAACTGCTTGGCATCTCCCTCGATCAGCTGCAGGTTGGGGCTGGAAGGAAACAAAGGACGGAAAGCATCATCATCAACCAGAAGCCACTTTGGCAATCTGTCACAGAATCTTAAAGTTGGAAGAGACCCCCAAAGGGCCCTTCTTCTGCCATGCAGGAACTCTCAACCAAAGCACCCCATTGACACCCAGCCTCTGCTTAAAGATAGCCTCCAAGGAAGGAGACTCCGCCACAATCTCCAAGAGAGTATGCTCCACTGTGAAACAGCTCTTTCTCTCAGGAGCTGGAATCTTTTTTCCGGGCAGCGCTGTCTCTTCCTGGCAGCTCTGGCATCTTGTTCCCACAGTGCCATCATTACTACTACTACTATTACTCCTATCATTACTACTGCTGCTGCTGCGCAGGATGCGCCACTCACCCCATGCGCTGGAGGGAAGCCATCTTGCCCTCGACGGTGCCCTGCTGCTCCAGAAGCATCTCCAACTCTTCCTCTACCGTTCTCTGAAAGCAGAGCAAGGGGAATAGCGTCAGTATCCAAGGCAGTCCTTCTGAGGCCAAGAGCAGTCAGAGCGCTTGCAGGGCTTCCTCAGCAGCGGAGCCTCACTGGCGGGGCTCCCTTCCCCTCAAGACAGGGCTTCTGCCTTATTTACTTGCGCAGACTTTGGGGAAAGAGCGCAAGAAGCCTCTCTCTCTGAGGCGACTGTTTGCGCTGCTTCCTCAGTGGGAAACCCATGGCCACAGACACTTGGAGAAGCAACTGGAGAAGCAGCCAATGACGCGTTGGTCTGCCCTGAGCTCCTCTGAGGGAGCGTTAGGTACAAGCCACATTCGCAGTGGTCTGAGCCTCGGGACGATGGCCCTGGGACCAGGGTTCGGATCCCGACTCGGGCATGAAGCCCACTGCTAAGTCACACTCTCTCAGCC
>NC_056529.1:1825251-1935306 GCF_019175285.1 Sceloporus undulatus | reverse complement strand
GTTTTTTTGTTAGATGTCTCGATATTTAGGGGTAGAATTGACAAAGAAATCAAATGAACGGTTCGATAAGGAACTATGTTAAAGTATGGAAAGAAATCAAAGGGAACTTCATAAAGTGGAACAAATTACACCTCTCATTCTTGGGACGAATCTCAGCAGTAAAAATGTGTGCCCTTCCAAAAAGTATTTTTTTTTTCAAACCTTACCAATCAGAACACCAGAGAAAATTTTCAACATTCTGGCAAGGAGAGATGATGAAGTTTATTTGGGAGGGGAAAAACCCCCCGCCGAATAAAATTAAAAGTATGCAAATGCTAAAGAAATAGGAGGTTGGCGGTTCCCAACCTCCAAACTATTATATTATGAAGCAAACTGCCTGATTGGTCTAAAGAATGGATGGACGTTTAAAGGACAAAAAATTAATAGAATTAAATCAGAAGGTCTCAGTTTGGTTACATGCATTTCTTTCGTGTGAAAAAGAAAAAGCAAACAGAATGATAATTAACATTGTATTAGAAACTCTATATTCAAAATTTGGAAAAATTAAGAAAAGAATTGTTTACTGGCTTACCAAATGGGTCTTCCCCATTGGAAGCCCTATATGAACGGAAATGTATAGAGAAGGGGATTGGCCCACTTATAAAGATCTGTTAAAGAGAAAAAATTTGAGACTAAACCCAACAGACTAGGCTTAGTAGATATAAACTTAAATTGTTTTGAATAACGGCAAATTCAAGAAAGAGCAAAGGAGGACTTAAAAGTATGGGGGCTACGGGGGGAAAAAATCTGATTGGGAGATATATTAGGTACGAAGGAGGTAAAAGAGGACTCATGGGAAAGACATATATTTATTACTAACTTGGCATACTGAACAGGGGTTATCAGGAATCTAGTTAAGTTGGGCAAAAGATATTGGCCATTCCATTAATTTAGTTTTATGAGGGAAAGCGTGGAAACATAATATTAGATTATCGGCAGCTCAAAATTTAAAGAGGAATTGGTACAAAATGTACTTTAGTGGCATTCTGACACCAGTGAAATTAGCTAAAATAAATCACAAAACAATCATCTTTGTGGGAAGTGTAGTTGCACAACAGGCACCTATTCCACTGTAGAAGGCTAAAAAAATTTGGGATGAGATCATAGGTGAGATAAATATTGTTAGATTTAAGCTGGAAAAAACCCCAGAAGTATCTTGTTGGGATGTTTGAAGTGAGCAAAAATATGTAAAGATCTTGACATATTGGTTTCTGTTGCTAGGATCTTATATGCCAAAAGATGGAGAGTCAGGAAACTCCCAATGAGAAGACTGGGTCAGTTCCCTATATTGATGCAGATGGCGCTCTCAGCGTGATGAAAATATTCCATATGGGAAAATGAGGAGAATGGACAAAAGTATTAGAATACATGAGATGAAATGGAAAGTATTCCTAATAGTATATTAGATTAGATAGACAGTGTATAAATGTTGGTAGGGTTCTATGTACATCTGGTGTGCCTTCTTTCCTCTCTCCCTTAGCTTGCTGTTAAAAATGAAAGATAACGATGGTCTTTCTCTGTATACAATTATGTCCCTTTTTGTGTGTTTTGGGAATAATCTGCTATACATGAATAAGATAGAAAGAGGATAAATCTCTCTCGGTTTAAACGTTTTATAGATGTCCTTTGGGAATGTATAAAATTTTCGTGCTCTGCTCAGTAGAATGGAGATTTTTTTTTTTATATATATACTGATAGTATGATTTAAGAGTTACCAGGAAATATAAAGGAAAGCGGTGATAAGGTGGAAGACATGGTTGTATGAAAGATAATGGTGGTTGATGTAACACAAGGAGTGTTAGCTGGTCAGTCCTTTTAATATGTGAGATATCTGGTTAATGTATTTAATGTTTGAAGTAAGTGTATTTTTTTTTTTTCTTTTCTTATTATTGTTTGATTTGATTCACTGTTTAGATTTTGTTGTGCTGTGTGGTTATGTGTATAATTCCACAATAAAGTCTATTTAAAAAAATAAATAATATAGATCCCAAAGAGCCTTGCTGGCTGCCACTGACCTTCAGAGGAGAATGAGATCTTCTCTACCCTTGACAAACCCAGCCCCTGGTCATTGAGGACCAAGGCTGGGAACCATTCAGCACTGCAGAGGATTGGGTGAGGGAAACATAAGCTTTCCTGGTCTTTCACATTGTTCTTATCATGTTCACACCACACACTGATATAATTCCTAAATCCGTTTTAAAACAAGGAGTGTTTTTTCAACAGAAGGTCTCACCTGTCACCGGTATTTAGGTTATATAGTGGGCTTTTGGTATCCGCTGAGGTTTGTTCAGGACCTCCTGTGGAAACCACATCCACGGATGCTGAAGAGGCATACATGTACAACAGTGTCCCTCATATAAAATGGCACAAATCAAGGTTTGCTTTTTGGAAATTGTATGTGTTCATCATGCTTATAATCATACATACATATTTCAAGCCACGGATGGTTGGATCGTGGCATTGAAAATGCATGGTACGGAGGGGCCAACCTTTGTGAGACGTACATTTTCTAGGAAAATTAGGATTAGATGTTTTCCTTCTATGTTTCCACAGAAGGCAATAATGCTTGGCAAGGTGCAGTGATTGGGAAAACAAGAAGCTGCTTTGAGGTTCCAAATGTGGGGGAAAGGGGTATATAATAAAAAGGAGGAGGAGAAGATGACTGCATTCCAGATGGAGAGACTCCATCAGGAGGCACAATTTGCAGATCTGAGCAGGGCTGTGGATGAGATGGTGACTTTAAGCTCTCTCATTCACTGGGTTGCTAGAACAAAGACAACTCTGGAGATAAATGTAATGTGTTAATGGTGGACTGAAGCTCAGAGTTTGAAGCCGAGATAAGCCCAAAGGAAAACAGGAAATACTGCAAGATGTCAAGTGCTCCCTTTCTCCCTTGTCCCCTGTCAGCTTGTCTGTCCCTTCACTCCCCACTTTTCCTTGCAAATCTAAGAGATTTCCTTGGGTTGCCACGTTCCCTCAGCTACTTACAGACTGGTTTAAATACTGGACAACCTTCTCTCCCCCCCAAGACGTTGCACGGCCATGTCGACCTCTCCGTTGTTGGACCAGCGCTTGCAGGTCCTGGGCAGCAGGGACTTGTAGAGGGCGCCATGTCCTTGTACTCCCTTTTGTGCTGGACCTCACCTGGGAGCTGAAGAAAGCAGGGAAGGGGCGGGTGGAGCAGATGCATGCGGGGGCCTTCTGTAGGGGCCTATTGGGGGGAGAGAGGAGGCAACGAGGGAGCTAAAGGTGGGGGGCAGGGATTGGAGGATTTGAAGGGGGAGGGAGGATGGGAAAGGGGACTCGCCTTCCTTCCTTCCTTTTGGGGGGTCCTGGGGGGGAAGCAGCCCCCACCCACCCTTCCCCTCCCAAGGCTCCTCTGGGGGGGGAGGGAGGGAAGAAAGAGACCCCATCCTTCGAGGGGAGAATGAAAAAAGCCCCCTCAACACTCCCTCCCTCTAGGGGTTCTGGGGCCCTTGGCCCCCTTTCCAGTTTGAACAAGGATTTGAAGGGAACCTCTCCCATCCCTCTCCCAGGGTCTTATGGAGGGGGAAAGGGGGAGCCCTCCTCTAACGGGGGCAGGATTCGAATGAGGAGCCCTCACCCCAAGGGAGGGGGGAGAGGAAGGAAAAAAGGAAGAGCCCCTCCACTCTTCCAGGGGCTCCAAGGGGAGGGGGAGTGGACAAGAGACTCTCCACCCTTTCCCTCTCTTTTGGGGATCGGGGGGAGGCAGCCCCCACGCCACCTTTCCCCTTCCAAGGTCTCTGTAGAATGCAAAGGGACCCTTTCTTCCCTCCCTCCCGGGGTCCTTGGGCTCTTCCATAGGCTGAAAAGGGATGTCCATGGGGGAGGGAGGCCGGGAAGAGGCCCCTGCTGTCCACTCTCCCAGGGGGTCTTAAGGGGAGGAGGAATGAGAGAGAGACCCTTCCTCTGGGAGTTCCGAGGGGAGAGGGAACCCCTCCCCTTCCGAGGAAGGCAGGCTTGACCGGGGAGCCCCAGCCCCAGGGGGAATGGGGAAGACGAGCCCCCTGCTCCACTCTCCTAGGGGTCTGTCTGAGGGAAAAGGGCAGCCCCCTGGACCCCCCCTTTCGGTTGGGTCTCTTCCTCTTGCAGCCACTTCCCTCACTTGCCTGCTTCGCCCTTCGCCGCCTTCTGAGCAGCTGCAGGCCTGAGCTGCTGCGGGTCACGTGGCGGCCGGCGCAGCTCCGCCCACAGGAGGGCGAAGGGCACGCTGGAAATGTAGTCGTGGGGGTTCAAATCAAGAGCAGGCCCAGTAGGTTAGCTAGGCCCAAAGCATCCAAAGCTTTAAGCAGCACTACCGGCTTTGTAACTAATTGTTTAATTAACTAATTGGGATCTTTTACGCACATAAAAAGGGGGGAGTTCTCTAAGGCTCCAATCTCAGTCCCTGCTTGGAATTCTTGGGAGCTGGGTTTGTTTGCCCTCCCGCCCTCAAAAACTCATGATATCCTCCATTTGCAGACTGTATCCTATCAGTGTGGGAAGAATGAGTCAAGGCTATGGAATTCTGGGAGCTGGAGGTGGCTGTGGGGCCCAGGCATTAAGTTTGTTAAGTGGTGGTGTTATTTTAGTTAAGGGATGGGGATGGATTTTAGTGGTGTAGTGTGGTATTGGTGTGGAAATTGTTATGCATTTTGTGTATCTGTGTATGTATTTTGTAAACCCCTTTATCTTTTGGAAGGCAGTTTATATAAATCACATTCTTCTATGAAGGTGGATCATGGGGAATTATGGGAAGGGGTTAGCGGAGAGAGAAAATGCTCCTAGGCTTCATCGCAAGAGGCGGCTTTCCCAGGTGCCTTCCCGAAGATATGCGAACCGCCTGAATCTGCTGTGCGCAAAGCTGCACAAGGGAACCTCCCTGCACACTGCTGATAAAACATTTTGCCGCACCATGTTTCCAACAGAACCAGAGGCAGTAGCAATATCAGTTTCACAGAGGAGCTTTACTTTTGCCCAACGACTGCAAGAATCACATGGGGAAAAAGGAAATCTGGGACAGAACTGAATTAACAGAGCTTTCCTAAATCCCAAGCAATGCAATTTATCTGTTACCTGAATGCCAAAACAGCAGTAGGAACTTTATTCTATTGTCTGCCTTTTATTTGGCTTCAAAGCAAAATGCTACCACCAGCCTACCTACCTATGATTGGAATGGTGCAAACGTGTTTTGGCAAGAAGGGAGGTAACTGCCATCCTGGGGCTGTGACCCAGTTCCCCAGAGGCACAAAAATAGGGACTGAGGCCCTAAATCTGTGAGAAAGCAGAAGGTAAGGCCATGACTCTTGGCCTGCACCTCCTCCCGGAAAGAAATGCAGACGCAGGAACAGCCCCACCTGCCTTCCTTTGAAAGCAACTGGGCCTTTTAAGGTTGTTGAGGTTTTCTGAGAGGGAGGGGGAGAAATTTTGCAAACTTGGTGCTTTTCTGCACAGAAAGGAGCTTAGGAGTCTGTCTGGGGACCCCCCAATCCCAGGGCAGAGGGAAGGCCTGGCCCTCAACTCCCACAAAGCAAGTGGCACACAACCTTTGGGCGACACGGCCGCCCGTGACAAGGCCTACCGGCAAACATTCACTACAGCATTTCCCACCGCAACCTCTACAAAAAATATTACAAGGATGAAAGGCTCCATTTTTGGTTAAAGCCCAGAGAGACACATCTTAAAGGAGGGGAGGCAGGGCTGCACCAGAAATACATTCAGCAGTGTTTTTTAAGTGCTCAGGGGAAACAAAACCGTTTGTTGGGCAACGTCACTGCCTCTCCTCTCTTCTTCCTCCCCTGCAACCGGCAGCCAAAGTGTCCAAAGAGGCCCAAGGGAGGCTGTTGGAGTGATCTGGCTGGGTGCACCGGGTTTACTTGGAGACCTGGTGGATGGCGTGGGCCAGGTAAGCGACGTTGCCAGAGGTGACCCCTGCCAGAGATGGGCCGTTCTTCGTCATTGAACGGAGACTCTGGTCAGCCGCTCCACCTGAAGGCAAAGCAAAGCTCTGTTTCTTTCTTTCTCAAAATCGAAATGTATTGCGACAGTGTCTTCTTTGAAAAAATTGCAAATATTGTGACAGTCCATCTTTGAATGGCATATTAAGCACACCCAAAGCCGTGACTTTATATCCATGAAACCAGTTGGTCTTTTCTTTCTCTGTTTCCCTTCCCCTTCTCTGCTGCAAGAGAAACAGGCCACTCTGGATGTACACCACGTCGGGCCTCTCCTCCTACCTGTCTCAGGCTTCGCCCCGTGAAGCAGAACATGCCGATCTGGTCCGTGATGTGCTGCCAGTTATGAGAGGAGCCCTCCTTCTTCAGGTTGTCCACCAGCTGGGTGGCATCCCAATGATGCGGTCGGCCACCCCTTCACCTCACAAGCCTGTGCCAGGAAAGAGCCAGGAAAGTATGCAGAGACCGAAGGAGCAGTGAGCGACAGAGAAACAGAGGCAGAGGACAAAGGAGGGTCTAGGAGGCTGGCCACCTTCTATCGTGATCCAAAGGAGTTTCATCATGAGAAATCCAAAAGGAAGAAGGCAACCCAACTAGGAAACCAGAGTGATATTCCCGGGAAATGCGCCCCATTGCTTGCCTTGACACAAACAGTGGTCTTCATAGGTACTGCATAACCACACTCCTGCGGTTCTCGCTTTTTAAGGTTTTTGATCCTCACCAGGAAAAAAAAGGGGATGGTGGTGGAAGGAGCTCTAAAGTAGAAGTGGGGAAACCTCAGTCCAAGATCAGGCCTCTGCCTTCCAACTGGGCAGAGGGGGACCCTGGCAAGGCGGCAGCTTATTCCTAAGGATATGTGAGTGATGCAAACATGAGACCCTTGAGAAATCAGGGTTCTCCACCTGTTGCTTCACAAAAGAAGGAGACATGCAGGATTCAAAGGAAACGTCTTATTTGAATTGCAAACAGACATTAAGTTTCCTTAATTTTGAAATCTACCAGTGACCGCAGGGCAAAGGGTGAGGTTGCGGCAGCCTGCAAAGAGCCCTCCTAAGACAGAAACAGCAAAGGCCTTGACTAACATCTTCAAATTCTTTTCTCTTATTTGCCTGATGTAAAAAGAAGCCGTGTGACTTTGAAAGCTTGTAAAATGGAATTGCACATTTTGCTTGTCCCAATAAGTATCATGGTTTGGATCCACTGTGGCTGCTCCAGGTGTGAAATCTGGCATCAAGCATGAACAAGGCCAGATAGGCAAAAACATCAGGAACTGCCCCACATCTGAAGGGCTTTTTTTGACACTAACATGTCCCCTCAAGCCCTGCAGGCCCTGAGTTCTCCTCTCTTCTCTTTAGCTTGGCCTTGCTTACCACTCCTTCCTCAGATCAGGGTGTTCAGGATGGTGGGGCGATCCGTGCCCCATTGTGGGGGGGTTGGAGTACATGGGGCGGATGAGGATCTTCAGCTGGGACTCCACTCTCTTGGCCTCCTCCCCGTCCTGGCAGACCACCGTGAGGCCCCCACCCGCTCCCCTAGAAAGCAAAGCACAGACTGCAAGGCCGCCCCATTTCCCCAAAGAGAGAAAGGGTCCTCCTGGCCATCCTTCCTTTGTCGGAACACAGGCGCCTTCATGCCAGAGGGAGCCTTGTTTCTAAGGCTGGGACCCCCAGATACTGCCACAAAGATTGACAAAAACCAAAACAGAAAACTCAAGAAGCGGTGCCAGTATCAGGAAGTCCTTATCATTATGGCTGAACAGCATCTTCCTCCCTAGTGATTTAATCATTAAAATCCAGTCTTCTAAGAAAATTACTCAATTGAAACCAAGTCAACCTATGGTGTTTTGGCAAGAGCTTTGCAACCAATGACACGCGCATAGGGTCATTTCCCACAGGCAGTTTCGCCAGCGCTGCCATGCTTCCTTTTCTAACCTGGAAAGGCCTCTGCAAAACTAAGAGCGTGGTCCAAGTCCAAGCCCCGTAAGCGGGAAATGCCTTCCTAGTCTGGGCTGATCACCAAGTGGAAGGGAAACCTCTCTCAAATCCTCTAAGCAGCTTTCCCTTCCTATGGCGCCAGGGCAGGGACACACATATTCCAAGGCTTACCATACAAGCCCAGTGTAGGACTGGGAGAGCACAACGTTGATGCCTTGCTCAATGAAGTGGCGGACAGCCCAGGAGTCCCGGTTTATGTCCCCGCTGGCAAAGCCCTGGTAGGCCATGTCGAAAAAGGCAAAGAGGTTCCTTTTCTGGAAGAGAAGAAGGCAGCTCATCTCAGCTTAGCCAGAGTGATGCTACTTCCCTAAAGCAGCAGCAAGAAAAGGCAGAGTCTGCAACCCTGCCAGACCAAGCACCGACTGTCATGGTTTGAGAAGGTCAACAATTCACTTAGAACAACAACTTTCAATCATGTAAAAACCAAATTTCCACTGCTTTTTAAATAGTTACAAATGTTCTGAATCACTTGAGGAATGTGTTGAAGTTGGGTCTGTTGTTCACTGAACAGCTGCCCAGGCCTGGCTCCGTCCGTGGAGATCAAGGGCGCTTTCTAGTTTTCCCACACATGACTTTCCAATTGGGCATTTCAAGACCCAAGTCCCAAACAGTCAAACCTCATGCATATTTAACTGATGTAAGAGCTCTAAACCTGCTGCATCAAGTCCACGGAGCTTTAACAGAATTACACAATCCCTCTGTAAACCCAAGCTTGGTTAACACAACACGACTTGTCTAGCTGAGGTGGAAGTGGAATGCAATGTGACTGTTTGGCCAGGACTGGAATGTGGCCAGTCCCTCATGAAACTCTGAACAAACAGTAGAATAGAACCAAGAAGAAAAGCTTCAGGGCGTGAAGTCAGGTTGAGAGATACCCAAGACAATGCTGCAGTCCTTGCTCATTTCCCAAAGACCCCCATTTCAGGATCAACAGACCAGATTAATGACCCAGGGATGAGCTCTGTTAGGGCCTGCATGGCACTAGCACCTCAGGTCTGTATGCTGGAATGCTCCAAACACAAGGAAGGCTAACAGGCCCCAATGGTTGCAGGTTAACATTATGAAGAAGGAGGACAAGAACAGTGAGACAATGGAAGTAATACAGAACCTCTGCCTCTTTCTGCCCCACTGCTGCTCACCTTCACAACAGCTGCCAACTCCTTCCATTGCTCAGGCCGAGGGTCCACTCCGGTTGGGTTGTGAGCGCAAGCGTGGAAGAGGATGATGCTCTTCTCTGGAACTTTCTTTAATACAAAGAGAGAAAGGGAGAGAGAGAGAGAGAATGATGGGCCACAAACAGAGAATACTTAGGGAATCTTACTGAGCTGTTCTGATAAAGGTGGGCAAAATGGGGCTACCTCTTCTTGAGGTCCTGAATGCCCCAGATGACCCCAACCATCTTTTTTCTGGCTAAAAAAAGGGGAGGATGTGCATGAATTGCCCCTCCTGCAAGGCTCTAGGATGGCAATTCACATTTTAAATGGGCTGCAGGAACTCTGTGCAGTTTAACAGCAAAAATGACTGGCTTTTTTGAAACCACAAGTGGACCTTCGGCCAATTCCAATTTGTTTTGGGGCAGGACAAGCAGCCCCCGGAGGGTCCCAAGGACAGAAACCTGGGCAGCAGACCCATGGCAGTTGCCGACTCCATGTTAAGAGGTGTTAAGAGCTCCTTAAGAGAATCAGGGTTTCTTCCTTATCCAACCACCCAGATTTGCTTCAAGCATCCAAAGAAAATAATTATGTCTTTCACAATAGAAGAGTTGGTTGGTTTTTCTATGAGACTTCACTACCAATGACTAATGTGAGCACTCCAACATCCAGCTTGTGTATCCCCAAAATATTACATTAAACGGCCCTGCTAGCAAAAGGGAACTGAGACCCTTCCTGGATCGGCCTTTTGCAGCTGCCCACCCCAAAGCCCTCTGTGATCCAAACTTCCCCAACCTGCTTGCCTTCAGTCCTCAACTTACAGAAATGTCATCCAAGGCCCCAGAGAAATCAAAGCCGCAGGTTTTGGGGTCGTAGTACCGGTAGCTTTGCAGCTGCATCCCTGCATCTCTGAAGATGGGAGTGTGGTTCCCCCAGGAGGGTTTGGGCAGGTAGACGTCGCGGCTGGACTTGAAAAAACGTTGCTGCACCAAGGAGAGGAAGAGGCACCATTTCAGTAGTGCCAGAGGCTACAGGCGGCTTGAGGGATCATTTGTAAGCGGAGCAAAAATTACAAACCCTTTCTCCCCGATTTGTGACGGTAGAATAAGGACTCACCAAGAAGTTGGCACCAACCCTGAGAGATCCCGTTCCAGAAATTGTCTGCACAGTGACATACTGCAAGGGAAAAGATCATCAGCATTTTCAGCATCAATATCCTGCCCTTTTTTCAATCCTGGGATTCAAGGGCTCTGCAAATGCAGAGCAGGATGCATTTTTACCTATTAACTCCTATTAATTTACAGGAGTTCACCTTGAATGTAGACTGTCAGTCAATCTAGAGCAGTAGTCCCCAAATCGTGCTCTTTTAAGGGATTTTGGACTTCAGCTCCCAGAATCCCAGACTATTGGTCAACATGGCTGAGGCTTCTGGTTGCTGAAGTCCGAAATCTCTTCAAGGGCATAGTTTGGGGACCACTGATCTAAAGGTGTTGCTGATTTAACTGCAACTCGCAAATTACAAGAAAGGCAATTCCAAGAAGCCATGAGGAAGAACTTCCTGATGTCATCCACACTCCAGTTCCGTGCCACCATTATTTGCGGCTTCCTACCTCTGAGAGAGGTTTTTGTCCTGTTCACAGATGCCGAACAACCTCTTCTAAGCCTTGATTGTTGATCATAACAGTTTCTAAGCTAAGGTATCCTGGGCTCCCACCTCTCTTGCCTTTGGATCTGTCCACAACTGGGATGCAGATCCCTCTCTGACATTGCATTTGGCCAACTGGGCTGAGAAAGGGTCTCCCTCTGCTTGTCCCAGGCCCAGCCAGGGCTCCAGGCTTGTGCTTCCTTAGGAGAAAAGTTGCCTTTGGGAGAGAGTATCTGGCGTAAGAATCCACTGCTTGAAAACAAGGACTAGTTATGGCTAAGTCTCTGTCCTTACCCGCCCGCTGAATAACTTCGTTTGTCTCTCCAAGGGCCAGCTCCGCCGAAGCCTTGTTGAACTCTGCCAGGCCAGCGATGGGCAGGTATTCCTTGTCCAGCTTCTTGGCTGCGATCTGGGCTTCCGCCTGGCAGAGAAAAGGCACCTAGTTCACTCCTTTGCTTCCCTTGCATGCCAAAGAGGAAAGCAAATGACCACTCAGCTGATCTGTCTTAGCTAAGAAGTCCAAACTTCAGAAGGAGAGAGCGAAAAACAGACAGCAGGATGATTCACTGGTTTCAAGGAGAAAGAACGGATATTCCCAGTCCATGGGAATGGGAGACAGGATTGCCTAGTGCTGCAAAAAGCAACCCAGCAAAGGATTTGCTTTGCTTTGGACTCGGGCACCTTAGGCCTCACTTTGAGGAAGAGCTCAAGGGAAGCGGACTTACTTTGCGGACGCAGTTCAGGACGTAGGGCTTCCCGTTGTCATCGCGGTACGCACCGACTCCCAGGTTCATCTTCTTGCTGTTGGTGTCGCGCTTGAAGGCCTCCGTCACGCCAAGGATGGGGTCGGGGGGGCCCATCTCCACCTGAGCCCACCAGGAGCTGCGTCACAACAGTCACCACAACAGGTTGGTTGGCGCTCACAACCGCAGCACAGGCACCCTGCCCACCCTGAACCTGATCTCCTCTGGCTTTGGAAGCTAAGCAGAGCCCCGTCTGGGAGGCGCCCGGGAAGGGCTCCGGCTGCCCTTGATAAGAATAGGAATGGGAGAGAGGAACGCCTAAGAGCAGCTTCCCTTATTGCTACCCAGAGGGCTCTTTAGGAACTAAGGCAAGGCCTAAATAAGGACGGGCCAAGATGGCTAGAGGCCCCCCAAGGCTACCACACTGAGGCTGCTATGGCCCAGGGTTCATGCCGCTTGTGGCATCCTTCCTTCGCTCCAAGTGCCTTTGGGAAGCAGTGTGCCATGGACCCAGCCCTTTCCCAATGGAGATGTTGGGGCGCTGCCTCTCAAGGTCCTTTTCTCCAAGCCTGGGCAGACCCCCTTCTCCCAGGAGGAGAGCAGCCCCCTCGCCCTCCTGGCCACGACTGAGGCCTCCTGGGCTTGTTCCTGCCATCTTCCAGCCTCAGAGGGAGAGAGGCAGGGCCAGCTCCATCAGGCCTGGCCAAAGGAAGGAGCCCAGCTGCCCTGGCCCCAGAGGGAGAGAGAGCCAACGCCAACGGACCCCTTTCCTTCTTCTCCTTTTGCACTGTGTCTCTTTAGGGCAGGGAGCTGCCTTTAAGGGCAATGCCTTGCCTCCCTCTGAGGCCCAGAGAGTGTGGCCTGCTGCTGCCCAAGGCCCCTCACTGGCTGTGCGCTGGATTCGAACCCTGCTCCCCAGAGTCCTGGAAAGGCCCCTCCTCTGACTGAGTGTATTCTGTGCTTGACTCAGGACGGCTCTATAACAGGGCTTCCTTGGCAAGGCTTGCTCACAGGAGACTTGCCATGGCCCGGGGGACTACAACTCCCAGAATCCCCCACCACTCGGGGCTGCTGGCTTATTTTCCTGCTATTGAGGCGGAAAGGGGCCGAAGGGGAGCCGGAAGTGCCGCGTGCTCCTCTCCCTGATCCCCATCCCCTTTGGGGCGCCCTCCAAGGCCTCTCCAAGGGCAGCCGCACCTCAGCCAATCAGGAGAGGCCCTTCCGTGCCCGCCCTTCCTGGCGACCAATGGCGCGCGCGCGCTTCTCCCTCCTTTCTCCAGAGCGACCAGGGCTACGGTCCGCGCCGAGGGACACAAGGGCGCGAAGGTCGCCCTACACAGGCCCGAGGTGGGCCAGACACGCGTCGAGTGTCTCGTGTGGACGCGGCCTCCGCTTGCTTACCCTGCGCGGGCGGAAAGGGGCGGCAGGCACCGGGGCGAGAGGAGGAGCTGGGCCATGCGGCGGCTGAGAGGGTTCCAGGGGGCCATGGCGAGGCGGACGGAGTGGCAGCCGGAGCCGGAGGGAAGGCAGGGAGAGGAGAGGCGGAGCTCCTCCGGAAGAGGAGGACCAAGGGAAGCCCCGCCCCTTCCGGGAGAGATGTCCCGCCCCGGCGCCCACCGGCAGCAGGGACCGAGGAGGACCAGCGCAGCCTGTGGCGCCGGAGGCCTGGGTCTGGTCACGCAGCCACGCTCTCTCCGCTGCCCCAGGGAGAGAGGGTCGCGAGGCTGGCCTCCCAGAGCAGTCCTGGGCCAAATGAAGTGGAGTCTGGCTGACAGAAGGAAGAAGCGTCGGAGGGGTCCTGGCTGGGAAAAGCTCTCTGTTCTGCTTCTAGCGGCCAATCAGGATCCAGGGGCGGGGCACAAGGTTTTCCCTCTGGTCCGCCACAGGGCATAAAAGGGCGCCCTCGCCTTCCTCAGTCTCTAGAGTTAAGCACCAGGCGGGAGCCAGGCTGGATGCGCCCCGTGCCAGTGGCATATTATACACACCCACTAAGCACAAAGCCTGGCTTCGCATCAAGACCTTTATTTCCCATCGTTCCCCCGTTGCGTTTATCATTATTGTTGTTGTTGTTTGTTTCTTTCCTGCCAGGGACTCAAGGCGGCTTGGGTTTTGCTTCCAGGGCCCCCGTGGATAACAAAACCTGCGGATGTTCAAGTCCCATTAAATGCAGTGGCATAGTGAAGTGTGGATGCAGCCTGAGACTCTGGTCCTGGCGCCCTGTCATTTCTGAATTGCCCCCAAAGCATCTCTTGCCAACCGATCATTCTCAAGCCGAGAGAGAGCCAGCGCTGACCACTTGACCGCCAGCCCTTCGAGGTTTGTTTGACGGCCGCTCATAAGAGGCAGGCCCTGGGAGGTGCTTGCAAGAGCGGCTAAGGAAGGGGCCAATTCCTTTCCACTGAGTGCCCTGGGTAAAGATATCCTCCCAAAACACACAGAGAGAGGACTCCTGCTGCTAAATTCACTTTTGGATTTCTGAAGCATAAGATCCTCTTGGTGTTGGCTCTGATGAGAGCGGCTCCTCCGGCCGCTTGGAAGGGGAGCGTTGCTGGGGCAGCTCTTGTTCTGACCTGCCCCAATTTGGCCTCAGTGCCTTCAAGACCGGCTTCGCAGATGCTCTCTGTCTTTTGCAGCTCATCAAGCGTCCATCCGTGAGATTTGTGGCGTCTCTGTCTTGCCAATTAGACGGAATGACGCTGAGAGCGGTGAACTTGGATGGTTATTATTTTTTGAAACCAAGATGTAATGTCAGCTGAACTTTCCAAAAGTGACATTCATTAGACCGCAAGGATTTTGCTGTGTGATATTTCTTCCCCTCCCTCCTACTTCGTCCTGATTTTCATGACCAGAAGATGGACGTGAAAGGATTGTTTGCAGCCAGAGATGATGGAGACCCTGAAGAGGTCACCAGGGGCCTGTCCTGGCCCTTCCTGGCCTGGTCTGGATGTGGGCAGGGACCCTCTGCAGAAAGGCCAGCGGGAGAGGGCTGGGCAGGGTTTTGTGACTGCTGGACTGCAACTCCCATCAAGCCCTACAGACAGCAAAGCCCATGTTGTCAAGCAACGCCAGGAGGGCCACAGGATTCCCAAACCTGGAGCAGATCTTGCTAAGTCCCATTAAACTCACCCTTGTGCAAAACCCGTTGACTCGGGGCATAGCTACTCCAGGAGGGACCCGCTCCTGGCTTGTTTAGGCTATGGATGCCGACAAGCTTTGCACTTAAAGTGAATTAAAGGTTTTTGTTCTTTGCACATGGCAGGAAATAAAAGATGGAGCTGCAAAATCCTGTAGTAGAACTCCAGCTTTATTTGTAAACTCTTCTTTGGTTAAGTAAGAAGACTCAAACATGAGAAGGCGGCAAAAGATGGAAAACAGAATGAGAACGGAAAGAGAAATCCACTCCAGGTTCAAGGCTCTTGCAAGACACAAACTACGGCGACTATGGGGAGAAACAAGCAGGACGGGGAAATGGGTCGCCTTGAACTCGCCTCCTGCTGCCCTCCGTGGCTGGAGGGCCCACCTTCCCCCCCTCCCAAAAAAAATCTAGTGGAAACTGTGGCCAGCGCCACAAATGGGCCGTCAAGCCAAAGCCATTGTGGGGCGCAGGTGGTCAGTGGGGGTCCAGCCGGAGGAGGAAGGTGCTCTCTGTCCTGGGAGCCTCTCGGTTGACCTATTGGGGACAGGACAAGGTGGGGCAGGACAAGGCAAGGCAAGGGCAGGGGGGCTAGTGAGGAGGTCAGAGGGCCTCCTCTTCACAGCGGGGGCTCATTGCAGAGGACGATTTCCAGCTCCTTGCGGTAAAGCTTTCCTCCATCGGAGAGATTCATGATACTCTTCCTGTACTGGGTGAGCTGCTGGATTCCCATTTCCTGCATGGAGACAAGGAAAAGATGGGGAAAGACCATTGGGGAGACTAGGTTAGCTTGGCCAGGAATGAAGCATTCCCCTCACATCTGAATCCCAGAGGCATGGGCGGCTTGGAGGTTTCCGTGTCTGAGGAATGGTGGCTTCACTCCAGGACCTAAAAGGAGCCATCTGAGGTGCTGGAGTGCCTAACCCCAAAGGAGGCTCAGCACTTTGGGGGCTCTGGACGGAGGGCTGGAGTGGACCCACTGCCCTGTGGACATAGATAGACTGATGGGTTCCTCAGCCACCTGCTCCCTCAGCGGTCATCTGAGGTCCAGCACTTGGCCTTGCTCTTTCTCCTTTGAGCTGAAACATGGAGTGAGTTCGCCCAAGTGGGACCAACAAGTGGGAGTCTGGCTGCCTTCAGGGGTTGCTCAGCCGAGGAGCAGAGACCAACCCCGCAGCCTCCATCCACTGGAGAAATGGCCCCGGGGGCATTGAGCCATGGCAGTTAAAGCAGTGTCAAACTGCATCAGTTCTGCAGTGCAGATGCCCCACATAGCTGTGATGAAAAGCATCCAAAGGGTACCAGATCTGAGCTGAGGCTGTGGATCCCGTCTATGCGGCCAGGTCTTTAAATCCACTGGGCAAACACTGGACCCTTCAGAGCCAGACCAAGCTTTCTGGGCTCCTGGTCAGGGCTCCTGTCTTGCAACCAGAGCAATTTGTCCCTCGCAACCACACAAGAACCGCTTCAACTCACCTTCTTGGTCTTTTCATACAGATCTTTGAGGAGGGCATCCAGCTCATTCTCATCAATGAAGCCATTCCCGTCCTGCAGAAATTAAGACAGTGAGGTTAGGAAGTTCTTCTGGCCTCACAGGACATGTCCGTCAGCCTACATTTGCAGCATACACACACACCAGGTTATGGACTGACAACGAGTCCCAGCTGGCAATGGTTTGTGATCCCACAACACAATGCCACAACAATTGCTAGAATCTATCAGGTTTTGTAAACTAAGCTAGACACTACAACACATGTATGCAACACCTGATGCTGCTACTACTACTACTACTATTACCAGTATTATTACTCCCTTCCTTCTCCTCCTCTGCACTGATGGGTTTGCTTTGTAATAAGAACCTTTATAACCTGCTTTATAATGGTTACCTTTTTGCTTTGGTCTTTGCAAAGACCCTGAGGCCTGGAGAGACCCATTTTCCCTCTGAGGTCCGCCAGGAACTGCATTCTGCAGCAGGGGATCAGTGACCTTGTGCCGGGGTCAATTTCAGGTTCCTGGCCCACATTTACTGTGGCTGCATCCACACTGGAGAAATAACCTGGTTTGGTGCCGCTTTAACTGCCCTGGCTTAAGGCTGTGGAATTCTGGGAGTTGGCATTTGTTGTGGGCCCAGAGCAGAGCTCCGCTCTGGACCCCACAACACACTCCAACTCCCAGAATTCCATAGCCTTGAGCCAGACAACAAGTTAAAGTAGTGCCAAACTGGGTTACTTCTCCAGTTTGAATGCAGCATGGGTTTTCAGGACCTGCATTATGGCTCCTCAGCATTGACTTAGGAGGACCTGCCTCATGGAAGTCTGAAAGACCACCTCCATGGAAAGTGGAATGACTGCAGTACTACTACTAGTACTACTACTACTAAAAATAATAACAGTTGAAGTCCTCTCTTGGCTCTCCTGCTTCTGTTTCTCCTTCTAACTTTCCTACCTTGTCGTAGAAAGCAAAGATAGCATTGAATTCCTCTGAATCTAGCTTCATTCCCTGCAGAAAAGAAAAAGGGGGAACGAAAGGCAATGAGAAGGAGTGGAAATTAAAACAGGCTCGGCGTCCAGAGAGAGAGAGAGGGACCCAGGCGCACTCCCTTTTTACCTGGAATTTCAAGAGGAAGTTCTCTTGCACCGGAAGCAGTCTGCAAGGAAAGCGGCAGGAAAGCAGCATCAGAGCCTCATGGGCAACAGCAGTGGTCCCCAAACCGTGCCCTTTGAGGGACTTTGGACTTCGGTCCCCAGAATCCCAGGCTATTGGCAGACATGGCTGAGGCTTCTGGGAGCTGAAGTCCAAAAGCTCTTAAAGGTAACAGTTTGGGGACCACTGGTCTAAAGTCACAGGAGGATAGGTTTTGTTGCAGCCTTAGAAAGGACATCTTGACAGTGGAAGCCATTGCCTCGGGAGACAGCTGGGCCCCCTTCTCTGGACGTCTCCATAAAGAGACCCTTTGCGGATCAAAGGGTCGGACTCTGTGTCTATGATCCCCCTCCAGCTCTATGAGTCTGGATTTCCATGAACGTGGTCAATGCCGAGAGAAGGAGACCTTACCGTGACATTTCCGACAGGCACAGCTTTCCGTCTCCATTCAGGTCAAACATCCGTAGCTGTGGGGTCACAAAGGGGCTGCTGGTTAGTGGCGCAGGCTCTTGCGCGGTGAATATCTGGGCTCCAAAAGCTCACCAGAAAAGCCCCTTTCCTCCCCTCCGCTCCGCATCCAAGTGCAGCCGAACAGCCCCTGCCACCCGCCCCTGGGCTCCGCTTCTCCAACTTACGATGGTCTGCGTATATTCTTTCAGTTTTGGTTCCTCGTAGGGTCTGTTGGCCTTCTCTAGCAAGTCTGACAGAAATCCCTGGGGGGGAGGACAAGAAAGACGGAGGGATTTGTGGAGGGATTCAGCACCAGATCTCCAAAATTAGCATTCCCCTCGAGAGGGAAGGAGGCTCTAGCAAGAAGATTTTAAGCATCGCTGAAGATGCCAAAGCCACAGATGCTGGCGAAACGACAGGAATAAACTCTTCCAGAACATGGCCACAGAGCCTGAAAAACCCACAAAAAACCCTATGGATGCTGGCCATGAAAGCCTTTGGCGTCACATCTTAAGCACTACTGTGTACAGAAGGTGGGATTAGAAGTGGCAGACTCAAGTTGCAGGAAAGGATACTCTTGAGTTAACATGGAGGAAGACCGTGAACCGTAACATCTAGGTCTCTCCCTATGCAGATGGGGGAAAGGAGCCTGTTTGCGGTACTGCCACTGGATGTGCCCCTAGGAAGACATGGCTGTGCCATGGAGTCTCCCTTCAACCTAGAATGTTTTCTTGGGACGCACAATTGGGAATAAAGGTGAGAAAGGTGACCACTGGCATGCGCCAGTGTGTGTGTGTGTGTGTGAACCGATGGTCCTCTTGATATACTTTGTGGGGTTTTAAAACACAACCTATCTCTTCCTTTGAGTCTCTCCTGGTTCCCACCTGGAGCTCATTGGCTTCTATGTAACCGCTGCGATCCGTATCATATTTCCGCCAGGCCTGTAACAGAGACAGCAGAGATTTGCAACAAAGACTGTATGTATGCAGAGGTATATAGGTTAATAGATATAAATATAAAGAGAGAGATTGTGGGGTTTTGTTTGTTTTTTTGTTAGGGGATTTATCTGCTGTCTCCCCCAAAATACCTTGAAATGGCTAACGGAACAAGAAGAAGACAGTAGCAAAAGGAATTTTTTTGGTGGGGGGGGTGAGGAAAGAGAATTAAAATCAACAATAAACTTGTACCTGGAAATCCATAAGAGACCTCTCCATCTGTTAAAAAATGTTCACTAAAGGCATCCCTGCATTTCCAAATCTCCCATATTCATGGGAGAAGGTTCTGGATCTCTCGCCTTTTGTTTAGAGGAGGTCTTGACCAGTGGAAAAACACTGTCCCAAGGGGTCCCTCTCCTTATGACAGGGATGAATATTTTAGGCACAAATTATTATAAGTGGTTATTGTCTGAGCGGGATGAGGGTTAATATTTCATGGCCTGCGCTGGCCTTGCCACTTAATTTGCCCATTAGCCAACAGCAGGTGGACTCCAGTTTCATCCATCCAAGTGCAGGATCAGTTTTCCCATTGTTCGTTTTAATTGATCAGATGGGTTGCGGCTGCTGCTGCTGCTTCCCAGCTGTTGGGCGGCCGTCTCAAGATGGCTGCGCGGGTGACACTTCCTAATTTACGCTGCTCTGGTGCAGCCAACATCCCTCTCCTGGGCAGAAGTGCCAGGGGTCAGTTGGGCTGCAGCCCGTTTGGGTTCAGCCAACATCTTTGGGATGGAGCCAGATCCTTAGCTGCCAGGACCCCGATCCTGACCAGCTGCTTGAAGGTATGTGTCTTGAAGGAGGTCACCTTGCGGATTGGAAAAGTGAAGCCGATGGCCCAACTCTGTTTGCCCTGCTGCCAGTGTTGAGTGATGCTGCCAACCTAGATAGCTTCACAGTGGGATACATTTGTGGGAGCTGAGGCCATCACTAATGGCTACTAGTCAGGAGGGCTATAGGCAACCTCCACTAGTTGACGCAAGCTTCCAGCTGTGTATCGGAGGTTGAGGGCTGGAAGGAAGGATGCAAGGAGGGCACCATGGCACTCCTGCCCTGCTGGAGGTCTTCCCTGAAGCAGCAGCTAAAGCTGGGCTAGGCCTTTGGTCTGAGGCAGAGTCTTGGCTCCTTTTATTATCTTTGACGTGACACCATTGCAAGCTATGCATTTGGCTTGACGCCATCACAAGCTTTGGCCTCATGAAATGCAGCTCTCCTTACTATGCAAACCAGAGACCTGCTGAAGAGCACTATCGGTCTGCCTCCTCTTGCCTGCTGTAGTATGGCACATGGAGGGGCATCCAAAGCATGGCCTTCCAACACAAGCCTGTGTGGTTGTGTGCCACTTCTACACTGCAACACTGCCCTTGAAAAGCTGCAGTGAAGACTACTGAGGAGATACTTATAGGGTGCCCTTTCAGCCAGTTGTGTGCGTATAACTTAGCTCTGGACCAGCCTATGATGGCAAAGAGCACAATAACCTTACAGTGCCAAAGGCAGCTGTGGTTCCTGTTGGATGGTGACTCTATGCAAAGTTTGAGCTTGAATTCTGAAGGAAACCTCCAAGATACCAAACCTGTTTCAGCTCCTGGGAGACTTCTGTGAAAGTCCAGCCCCAGATGCATAGCAGGCTCACTAGCCCCCTTTGGTCAGGGATAAGTGCGGACTCATGCGTTGCAGGATCTCCTTACCTCCATGAACTCGGCACTGGAGCTGACATGCTGCCGGAAGCACAGAAGGAAGTTCTCCTCGGTGGGAAGGATCTGCGCCAGCTGCAGGAAAGGAAGGAAGGGACGGAGGAGGAAGAGGGCACAGTGCCAGCCTCAGAGCGGAGCTCAGAACAAGGGCAGCCATCTCTTGGAAGTATTTCTCAGCAACGCAACACCTGATGTATTGCCCTTGCTAGTAACAGCAATAATACCCAAAGCCCAGAGCTCAGGACAGTGGCTTTTGGAGGGTGTATGTGTGTATGTTTGGGGAGCTACTTTGAGGACGACCCAGTCAGCCATGGCTTTGGAGAGGATTCCTGGCCTCTCCAGCACCTGAGTCCTCAGCTGCTGCTGGGAAGGGTCCCTTGGGGAGGAGAAGGGCTCCCAGGACGGCCGTCTGCCCATCTGAGCCCAGACCGAGAGCGGATGGCCTTCTATAGCTCCTCTTCCAGGCCAGGCCTCGAACCTCAAGTGCCTCTGAAATGGTGCATTCAGGTTAAGAATGCAGACTTGACTGAGCTCCCCAGTTCCAGCAGGGCCAGAAGGCCTCTTTGGGGCTTTATCTGAGCACCCACCAGAACTCAGAAGCCTGTGTTTGGTGCCCTAAGGCATCTGAAGGAAGAGTGCCTTGGGGCATGTGCAGAATGCCTTGCTACCAGTCCTGGTAAAAATATCAGCCTGCTTTCTCCTTAGTTTCTGGGAGGAAGAGAGAGGGCCAAAGACACTTTTCACCAAATTGCCGACTGCACCAGGTTTGCATCTCGCAAAGGCAAAGTCATCAAAGTGATGGTGGCAAGTGGAGTCTGTATCCCTAGACAGGCTCTGGGGAGGCTCTTTGGGGAAAGGACCCCAGACCCCTTCCCTTCCAGAGTCCCACAGCTCACCTCAGACATCTCAATTTTCCCATCGGCGTTTTTGTCATATTTCCGCATGAACTCCTGCATCTTCTCGGCAAAGTTGGGAATTTTGGACTCCTGTAAAAAAGGAAAGGAAAAGAAAGGAAAGGTGGAACGTACAGTCATGCAGGCTCAGTTTAATGGGCAAAGTTGGAGGGAGAGCTATAGGGCGTCTTTTGGGGTCTATGGTTCATTTGGGATGGACACGGTGTCTCACTCCTTGGCGGCATCCACACTGGAGAGATAACCCGGTTTGGCACCACTTTGTCTGGCTCAAGGTTATGGCATTCTGGGAGTTGGAGTTTGTTGTGGGCCCAGAGCAGAGGGGAGCTCCGCTCTGGAGCCCACAACATACACCAACTCTCAGAATGCCATAGCTTTGAGCTAGGATGCTGAAAAGCGGTGCCAAACTGGGTTATTCCTCCAATGTGGATGCAGCCCTTGTTGTCTTGGCAGGAGTCTTAGCAACAGGATCTATAGATTGCCGACAAAGTCCCCTTTAAGGTTCTCTCTTTCCAATAAAACAAGACTCTGCATGTGAGAGAGAGACTCATATTTTTTGATATGGCTTTATGAACCCGCTTCCCACCCAACAGCATCCACGGCCATAAGAAACCATTTGGATGAAACAGCAGCCATATTAATCCAAAAAGAGGAGCCCAGTGTCTTTGGAGAAGAAGAAAGGGAGCGAAGAGCCACATCCATATGACCCTCTTTACTGCCAGTTTCAAATATATTGCAAATTGCTTATACACTGCAAATACATTGCAAAGCATTTAACTTGGCTGTACTTGTATGGTGCCCTAAGATCTCATAACCGAGGCTGGGGCACAAATATGTTAATAAATTCAATAAAATGAAAATGAATAAAGTGGAGGTTAATCCAGTCTCCCTTAGATGTATGCCCACGGCATGCAAAGGCTCTTCTCCCACATCGATGGGCAAAAGGGCTGAATGAAGCCTTGGGATGAAATGGAGGGCAGAGGGACAGGAAGGAAGTCCTATTGATTGATTAAATGCCCGGCCCTACCATGCCAGCCCCCTTCCTGGCGCGCTCCAGCTCTCGGAAGAAGTTCTCTAGTTCTTTGCCTTCGATGTAGCCATTCCCTGCAAGGAGAGAAAAGAAGGAGCGGAAGAAAGGAGAGAGGTCAGAGCCAGAGAAAAGGATGGGGACCCTGACCTCCAGGCCTCTCTTGGGGGCTATATCTTCATCTGCATCTCCCAGCATCCCCTTCGCCACAAAAGTCAGTCAGTTTGGCTTTCAGCTGCAGTGGGCAACCTCCAGGCCAAGGTGGCCTCCAGGCCAAGGTGGCCTCCAGACCAAGGTGGCCTCGCCTGGGCAATCCACTCTACGTTCTAGTCTGAACTTTAGAGGATTTCTCCAAGTCACTACCCATAGCCAAGGAACCAAAGCCAGGGCTTTCCCCAGCTGCCCTTCCACCTTGGTCCAGAAGGAAAGGGCATAAGGAGAGATGTCGCCTTTGTGCAAAACAGCTCCCAAATTCAAACAAATCAATAAAAAGTCCGAGAAAAGCCCCAGCAAAGGCCTAGCCATCATTCTGGCGACTGGGCTGGAATTCAGTATCTCCCTATTTACAAGTGCAGCCAGGAGGAAAATAGAAATGGAGGCATTTCCCCGAACCCACATTGATAAGCTCTGTCAATGCCATTTTTCAACCAGGAATGGATGGACCCTTTCTGGGGGAAGAAGGCAGTTCCAAAACGCAGCCAACCTCCAGAAACAAGGGCAATACATCAGAATTAGGTGGCATTTAACCACCCGTTTGCCTCCTCCTTCCAGCTTTTGGGGCTTGTGGCTCGGCCCTAAAGCTTAGGGCATGCTGCCCTTAGGCCTGAAAAGGCAGCAGGAAGCAGCCCTACAAATACAATTCAAGACCCACTTCTAATATTTTGTGGACTTTGAATTCAGAAGCTTTCCCCAAATGCAGCTGAGGAAGTAGGCTTTGAAAACTCATGCTCCTATCTTTCAGTTCTAGCATCAAAGGGGCTGCAAGACTTTTCAGCCTTTTATTTGCAAATTCCAGGTCTGCCTGAGAGCTGTTATTTTTGCAGGTTTGACCCCACCCTCCCTGCCTTAGGATGGCATGCAAGACACACCGGTTTGGTTTAGGAAGGCAATGGAATGAGCCCTATGGCAGCAGCAGCTGCTGCTGTGGGGGCAGTTCTCTTCTCAGATGTAAGCTCCAACATGTTTAATGGGTAAGCATGGATCGCCTTGAGGCCTCAGTGGGGCTTCTAACCTGGGCTTAGGCTGCTGCCACACTGCAGAATTAACACAGTTTGACAACACTTTAATTGCCAGGGCTCCATCCTCTGGAATCCTGGAATATGTAGTCTGCTGTGACAGAGAAGGCCAAATAGCTCACAAAGCTACAAATCCCAGAATTTCATAGCATGGAGCCACAATGGTGTGCGGTGTGACATTTATGCAACTCTCTAAACGCTGCTGCACATGGCCTGCAATAAGTGTCCTTGTGCGTTGTTGACTGAGAGGCAGCGTTTTGCCTGGCCATGCTGGGCTGGGGATGCTGGGAGCTATGCTCTAAGTGCCTTTAATTGCTTTAATTGTGGTGCCATCTAATTGCTTTGGGTTGTGGGTCCCAAAGGATGGCATGGGGGGGCATGTTGTGTATGGCTTTCCTGTCAAGTCTCTTTGGGGCGAACGGTTAGCAAAATCAGGTGGGGAGGTGGATGGTGCAAGAGAGGACTGTGGGGCGCAAGAGCAATCATCAGAGCTGGATATCAGGAACAACTGATACTGCTGGATATCAGGAACAAGTAGCAGCCTGAGAGTGATGGGAGCTGCAGTCCCACAACATCCAGAAAGCCTTCAAAGTCCCACTCCCGGTGCCTGACTCCATTGCAGCAGTGGGAATGCTGCAGCCTCCCCCTGGATCTGAAACAGAGCAAATCTCCCATCTTGCAAACAGCCCCGCAGGTTGTGCATTATGCGCATTGTTTCTGCAGGGTCTTTTCATCCACCTGCCTGGCCCCGCAAGCCAGCCGTTCAATGGCCCCAAGGAGCGCCCCTTCCGAAGCAGGGGTCCCATGGGTGCCCTCCTCAAGAGAGCGGCTGAAAGGGAGCAGCATGGATGTGTCCTTGTGGGCATCCATCCTCTGTAGGCTGCCGATACAATGACCATGGTGCTTAGGAAAGGCTATCTTTGTGGACTGCAGCTCCCATGCTCCCAGCATGCGCAGGAGAGCTTGACAAAAATAATTTGGAATGTTGTGATGCCTTCAAGCCATTTCCAGCCTACAATGATCCCATGGCAAACCTATCGCAGGGTCTTCTTGGCACCATTCCCTCCTGAGAGGCTGAGAGAGTGTGACTTGCCCAAGGCCTCCCATTGGGTTTCCAGGGCCAGGCATGGATTCGAACCCACAAGACTCAAGCCACACCACCATGCTCTCTCTGGTCTCTCTGCTGGCTGGGGACTATGGGAGTTGTAGTCCACAATTCTTTATTTCCCAGAGCTCTGCAATGAACACGCATAGTTCAAAACTGCAGGGGCCTTTGGAGAAATGGCAATAATGGGGTCACAGAAGTCGCAGGGAAAGCGTAACCGAAGGCAAGGGCTGCGCTCTCCTTGCAAGAGAGGTGATGCAACCCAAAAGCTGAGCCTAACCATCGGTTGCCAAAAGGATTGTATTAATAACAGGTTGGGTGCCTTTTATCCCCCCGGGAAGCCCATCCGCACATTGAACCACGCTCAAATTACACGGGAGCAACCCATCATTTTCTTGTGTGCATCTATTTGTACGTCTCTGAGCTCATTTCTGATTTAAGAAATGCTTCTTTGAAGTTACAAATACGTCTTGCGCGGTTTAACCCTTTCATGCTGCAACGTTCGGGAGAAACCGGCCAGGAAGGGAAACCGAGAAAAACAACCCTGGGGCCCAATGTAAACTGTAATAATAATAATAATAATAATAATAAAATCATAGAAGACAAATGTTTCTTCTCCTCTGGAAGAGTTTGCTGTGATCTGTATTCCTGGAGCCCTTGGTCTTGAGTGGGCAATGGAGGCCCATTGGCTTTGCTAAAGGGATGCTGCTGCTGCGGATGGAAACTGCTAGAAACCCTATGGATGTCTATGTGCTTTTTCAACAAATGCATAAATAGACATATAGCTTCCTGAATTTCCAGACTCTTCTTCTGCCACAACTGTTAGGATGAAAGGCTGCTTTTCCAAATTTGCCCCCATTTGCTGCTCTCCTGACTTTTCTTTGGGAAGAGAAGAGTTGCTTTTTGGAGATGCCTCCAAGGCAGCAAGCCTCCTTTCCAAAGGCCCTTCTGCGCATTGTGAGCAACTCAGGAATCAATTTTTGATTAAGGGCATTATATGAATGTTTTAGATTAATTAACATATGCTTGGATGAGTCTGGGCTCCCAAAGGATGCCAAGATCACGGCTAAGAAGGTAAAGAGGCCTAGAAGAAAAAGGAGGAGGAGAAGAAGAGGGGGAGGAGGCTTCATCTATAGAAGAAAGTAAGGAGAAGAAGAAGGGAAAGGAGAGAAGAAAGAGAGGACAAGGAGAGAGTAAGAGGAGTGAGAGGAAAGTAATAATAATAATAATAATAATAATAATAATAATAATAATAATAAATTATCTCACTTTTGAGGATCAAGGTGGATAACAGCAAGAATTAAAGCAAATACAGAGTAGGGAAGAATAGGTACAGAGAAGATTAAAGGAAGGATAAGGGAAGAAAGAAAGGAGGAGGTAAAGAGAGAGAAGTAAAGGAAGAGAGTAAAGGAAAGGTAAAAGGTTGGGATGGTGGAAAGCGCAAGGGGACAAGAAATGGAACAAGACGATCGAATCAACATTGGAATAGTCAAAGTTAAAGATATTTGGTCTGCAAAAGTGGTGGTTGCTTAGGATTGCATGGATGAAGGATTGTAGACTGGCAACAACTATATGTTAGTTAGATAAGCAAAGAAGTTGGATGAATAAATGTATGCATGAGTTTATATTTCTAATATTAAGTGTGTTGGTCTTTAAAATTCAATAAGTATTTAATATTAAAAAAGAAGGTTTGCCTGATTGCTGGATCTCCAGTGACCCTGGCAGAGAACAGCACTGACTTCTGGAATACAAAACTGCCAGAGATTTGTGCCAGTTCCTGGATCGGATGGCTCTGGAAAGGAAGATGGAGGCCTGCAGGTTGCCCTGGGGCTGCAATGGGGGGCAGTCAGCAGAAAGGGGGAGAAAAGGCCTCCAGATTTGCTCACAGGAAACAGCAGGGATTTAGTCCTTTTTAAAAAAGAAATAAAAGGAAGGCTCTTTAAAAGCAAACAACCCACGAAGGTTGGCACCTGCTGAGTACCAGCTGCTGTGGCCAAGCAATAAGGAGCATCCCTTGCCTTCACCTTCCAAGGTCTGGGTTCGAACTCTGCTCTCCCAGAGTCCAAGTCCAATGCTCAAACCAATGCGCAACGCTGGCTCTCCACAACATCCAAGTGAGTTCAAGCTAAACTAGGTGGGCTTTCGTCTAAATCGTTGCCCCAAGAATGGCCAGGAGATTGCAGACAAGCCCAGATGTCCTTCTTGGGAATCCATCTCAAAGAGGGATCTCCAGTGGTCCTTGAACCCAGCCCTTGGGAAGACTATTCCTCCCTCCATCATTGCCATTCTCTCTTTTGCAGATGCAGAGGTCCAAATGAAGCTGATCTGGCCCTGGAGCAGCCATTTCTCAGGCCCTTATCACACATGCAACATTTGAAGTTCTCCCAGGGTCAATGTGAAGGCAATGCAGGGGCAATCTGGGCTTTCACGTTTGTTGATCACATGATGCCAGATGCAATCAGGAGCCATCCTGAACACAATCGGGGGGTCATTCCAGGGTTAGGTAAATTCGGGGAGTAAAGAGGATTTACCTAACCCTGGAATGACCCCCAATTGTGTTTAAGATGGCTCCTGATTGAAATCCCATGATTGCCCCTGCATTGCCTTCACATTGATCCTGGGATAACTTCAAATTGTGCTCGTATGATAAGGGCCTGAGTCTGTCCAGTGAGCCAAGCTCTATGATGGAGACCATCAAAATCCACCCCAAAAGCATGGAGATACTACCTGGGCCCATGGTCCAGGTAGCATGGTCCCACACTTCCTTCCTTCCTTCCTTCCTTCCTTCCTTCCTTCCTTCCTTCCTCCCCTTTGGGAGCTCAGTTACTGCCCCTTATTCATTACTCTTTGGCCACAATCCTACAAGGGGTTGCATGCGCTTCCTCTCCTCTCTCGGTGGGGAAATATGGCTTTTGAACAAATGGAAAGTCCAGGCAACTGACGTTTACATTTATATATCTGTTTAGCGCAGAGATGTCATTTTATTTCTGCTTGCTTAATTTAGGGGATGCCTTTGCATCTCTTTTTAAAAGGGGGAGATCCCTGGCATAACGGTTTCCCTAAATGGGACAGAAACGCCAGCCGCAATTAAAACGCAATCTGCAAATAAATGTGGCAAGTCGAGCGTTAATAAAACCACCGGCTAAAACTAAAAGTCAATCCTGTTCAGCAAAGCACAGAACTCTTGGTTAATATTTTAAGAGCCGTAGGGAAAAAGCAGCCTCTCAGCTCAGTGGCCCATGAAGCATGTGTCCCCCGGGAAACGCCGGGGAAAAGCAGTGCGCCTGAAGTGCTCTTCCAGCAAAAGGGCCCAGGCTGCATCCACACGGGAGAAAATAACCCAGTTTGGCACCAAGCTTGAGCTCTGGACCCCACAACATACTTCAACTCCCAGAATGCCATAGCCTTGAGCCAGGATGCTGAAAAGTGGTGCCAAACTGGGTTATTTCTCCAGTGTGGATGCAGCCCCAGTGTGTTTTCTTGGGCAATGGCACCTTCCGTCATGGAGAAGTGACCAGAGATGACCAAGGTGGCTTTCCTTATGGTCAAGGAGTGGGCCTTGGCCAGCAAGGTGACCTCTAAGGCCAACTGGACCCAAACAACGCAGGCATGGGCAACCTGTGGCCGTCCATGAGAGGCCAGGCCACAGCCCTAGGCAACATGAGAGCCCCGGCTGAGGAATAATGGGAGCTGCAGTTCAGCCACACATGCTTTGAAGGTGAAATCTCAATATTGGGACCGGAGATGTCCAGCAGCCACCGCCCCACCGCTGGGCTTTGGCCAGCACTGTCAGCTGTTAGGGAGCTTTTGAAGACTTGTTCTTGACCATCTTGGAGGGTCATGGCCATCCGTTGGGGATGCTTTGACTGAGAGTTCCTGCATGGCAGGAAGTCGGACTGGATTGTGGCCTCTTCCGACTCTAGGATTCTGTGAATCTATGCTATGGATCTCTGAGCCATAAAGGCAGAGAAGCCTCTTTCTTTCAGGGAGTCTCAAATCCCTTTCTCTGGAGGGCTCTTGCTGGTCCAGATTATTGTGGGGTTTCCTTTGAGCCTTGTTTGGGTTTTCCTTGGGAGCCCCGTCCTCTAGTCTTGACTCTCTGCAGCCGCATGGCATCCTCGGCGAGGAGGGCACCTCCGGCTGTTTCCTCTTGCCTTGGGAAGATGGAGGGGGCAAAGGGGGTTTCCTTGCAGAGTTTGGGAAAGGCACCCGAGGCAGAGGATGCTGGCGATGGGCGCATATATAGATACACACACACACACACTCGTTTGAGGGCATCACCTGCCTCCTTCCCTCTTCCCTCGTTCCTCCTCTCCTCCGCCGCTCCCGGTCTCCTCCCTTCGGCCAAAGCAGCCTCTCTGGCGGAGAGGGACCCTGGACAGCGCCGAAGAAGGCAAGGCGCCCGGACCAGGCTTCCTTTCCAGGACTTCCCACTTGGTCCTTCCTTCGGAGGGGACCCGAGGAGGTCCTCCTTTTGCAGGACATGCCCTACACCCCGACCCTCTCTCCAGGAGGACTCCCCACGTGTCCTCCATGCGGAGGTTCCCCTTTCCCTGGACCTCTCCTACCTCCCAGCCTTCTCTCCAGAGGGGCTTCCCTCTTGTCCTCCATCTCAAAGAGACCAGAGGCGGTCCTCCTTTTGCAGGACATGACCTACTTCTGTCCGGGAGGACTTCCCTCTTGTCCTCCATCCCGAAGAGACCAGAGGCGGTCCTCCTTTTGCAGGACATGCCCTGCATTTCCCCCTTCTTCCGCCCAGGAGGACTTGCATCTGGCGCCGGACCGAGGAGCATCATGCCTTTCCCTTCCTAGGAGTGTGTCTAGTCGGGAGTGCCCCCTTCCTCCGGGCCCCTGGACCCCCTCCTGCCCCCCGGGCCCCTGCCCTCCCTTCCTTCCTTTCTTCCTTCCTCCCCGCTTCCCTTCTTTCCTTCCCGGCTGACCATCGGCGTCGTAGTGCTTCCAAATGTCCAGGAACTGGGAGGCGGTGACCTCGGCCAGGTGCAGGTAAGCCGGGGGGCTCTTCTTCGCGGCCATCGGGCCACAAGGCGAGAGAGGAAGAGGAGGAGGATGCTGAGGATGATGCTGGGGCTCCTGGTCTGCCTCCTCCTTCTCTTGCTTCTCCGCTTCTCCTTCTTCTTCCTCTGCTTCGCTGGGCTTTATAAAGCCTTTGGAGCCGCCCAGAACCCCAGGGAGGGGCAGAGGAGGAGGAGGAAGGGTCCCCGTCTGCTCCAACCCCGGCCCCGATGTCCTCCAACCGGAGGACGCCCTCTCCTCCTCCGCCCTGCCCTCGGTCCCCTAAGAGAAGTCTGGAGCCCTTGGGCCCTCTGCCCTTTCCTGGGAGATGAGAGAAAGAGGGAAGGAGGAAACTGGGCTTTAGACGGGGGAGGATGGAGAGATAGAGGAAGGAAAGGGGTTGAAGGACTGGGAGGGCCTGAAGGGGAATGCGATGCCAGGGCAGGCTTTCCGAGGGATGGCCTTGAGTTCTTGTTTGCCTCTACCTGTTGAATAACTTCCATTGGGTTTAATGGGTGTCTGCTGCTGGGTTGAGTGTGTTGTGGGTCTGCATTTGTGTCCCTTTTAAAGGTTTGGCTTGTTCTTTTCAGATTAATAAAGACTGTTTTAAAAAACATACAACATAAACCAAGACATACAAACCCAAACCTATAAACTTCATTTACGTTAATATCTTGAATGTCAAAACCAATGTCAAAATCAAACTAGACAATGCCTTGCATTATGAATACATACTGATCCTTGACTTCTCAGTTTCCTGTTCTGTCCACTCCTTCCTCCAGCCTTTCGCCTCCTTCTTGGTCTGGGTTTCGGAGGCTTCTCGTAGGCCAGGGCTGGAGTGACCGCAGGGAGACCCTTCCAGGCGCTGGTCCTCTCCCAGGAAAAGGCTTCCATGGGCTTCAGGCTGGAAGCAAGGCATGTGTTGCAATCAGGGAGTCCTTCCACTGATTCGGGTCAAGGCTTGCTTGCTTGAGGTCCAAAATACACTTCATTGACTGCCCTGGATCAGTGCTGGGGGATCCTGGGAACTGTAGTCTATTGTGACCCCAGAGCTCTCTGATAGAGAACTTCTCTGAGAAGCCTAGATGTCTCACAAAACACTACTCTTCCCAGAATCCCCTAGCACTGAGCCAGGGCAGTTGAAGCGGTCTCAAGATAGAATATTTCTGGGTGACCAGAGGCCATAACCTCAAAGGAGGACAGCGTAGTGTAGTGGTTTGAGCATTGGACTAGGACTCTGGAGACCAGGGTTCGGTTCCCAGCTCAGCCATGAAACCCATAAATAAGTCACACTCTCTCAGCCTCAGAGGCTGGCAACGGCAAGCCTCCTCTGAGCAAGTCTTGCCAAGAAAACCCCAGGATAGGTTCGCCTTCAAGGCACCGTAAGTCAGAAATGGCTTGGAGGCACACAGTAACAACTACAAATTACATCCAAAAACGCTCACAGAAAGATAAATCCATGCTTCTTAGTCATGCTCCAGATGGAGGCCATTTTGGAAATCCCTCCTGGAGAGAGGCTGAAATGACAGACATGTCCTTGGAAAGGAGGACTGAATGGTCCCCTTGAAGGCAAGGCATTTTGGAATCCCTCCTGGACAGACGGTTGAAGTAGCATTGGACATGTCCTGGGAAAGGAGGATATATCTAGTCATCTGGGCCAGGATGCCATGGCTGACCAGATGTCCTCCTTTCCCAGGACATGCCCTACATCTCACCCTTCTGTCCAGGGAGGCTGTCAAAATGTCCTGAGAAGCATGAATGTATACTTCTATGAGTGCCTTTAGTTGCGCTCAGCCAGCCTTTGCTAAGGCAGAGGCAAGGCTGGCTTTTCCTCTTTGCAGCATGGAGGATGTGCGCTGAGCTTGCAGCCTTTGCAGGAAAGGTCTCCTTGGCCGCTCTTCCTTCTTCTCCTCTCCTTCCTTCTTCTCCGCAGGCGAAGCATCACTTGACCCCAGCAGCTGGCTCATTTTTCACAGAGCCCAGGCCTCTTCTGCCAAGTCAGGGGTCACTCAGGGCAGGCAATGCAAGGAGGAGGCAGAGGAGCAGGCCCTGAGCGGACCACAAGGCCTCCTCCTCCTCCTCCTTCCCAGGGATGGAGACCAAGGCTGGGCTTTCTCCTTGGCTCAGGGTCAGGCACAAAGGCAAGCCTGGCCATAGAAGGAAGGAAGGAAGGAAGGAAGGAAGGAAGGAAGGACAGTTCCTTGGAAAAACAGGAAAGAAGGAAGGGTTGATGGAGGGATTGATGGATGGGATGGATAGATGGATGGATGAGTGGGTGGAAGGAAGGAAGGAAGGAAGGAAGAGAATAGAAGGGAGGGAAGGAGGGAGGGAGGGAGGAAGGGATAGAAGATTTAAGATAGTTTAGCCCTGCATCAAGACTGATTGAAAAGTCACAGATTATGTTCCTGTAAAATAAACTGAAGCTGGTATAAAATGGAACATGCTGGAAAACTGACAGAGAATATACTGGAATGAGCAAAGTGTGATCCCAAAGTGGAATAAATCTGCAAATCTTCCTGAGTCGGAGCTCCTCCATTGAATCAGAAATGGAACTCAAAGAGAGTAATTTCTGGGCCGATCCAAAGTGGTTTTAGCCTGGCCTAATCCTGCTGCTGCTTGAAAGAAGTAGAGGAACCCATCTTGCAATGGCAGGTCCAGGAAAGGGAAGAAATGGGATTTGAAAACAACCACCACCACAACAATATGTTTGTGGAAAGCAAAAATGCAAACCGTCCAAACGATTTCTTCCCCAAGCCCATGGGACAGCGGTGGTTATGCAACCCTGGCTTTTTGAGTGCGTTTCACATTGTAGCTTTATTTAGTTTTGCAAACAAGGCATGATAGATCAGGAAGGAAAGAAGAAGAAAAGGGGCAGTGGAGGAAGCCCAGGTGGCAAGAGAGAACAGGGCCCTTGCTCCCACCTGGCTGCTGAGTAGCCCTGTCTCCGTTTGCCATTGGCAGCAGCCAGCTAGTCACATTGTGGGCATGTGCAAGCTGACGCTTTGGAAATGGACACCGTAAGAGAGGGAGAGAAGGAAGAAAGGAAGGAAAGAAAGAAAGGTGGCACCACCAGGGTTGCATTGCCCTTGGCAGAGCATCACTGCCCTGGAATGTGGCTCATTCGCTGCCTCCTGCTCCCTCTGAATCCTGCTAACTGTCAAGACTCTAGCTTCTTAATCTAGATTGTGAGACCGGTGCAGAAAGGGTAAATGAGCATCATGCCAGAGGTTGCCATAGACAGAGTGCTCCTCAAAGCAAATGGGGCTGGGGGGTGGCAGTGTTTGTGCCCTCTGTCTTGGCTTTGCCTTAAGTAACCCAGCAACATTTGTGTTGTCCCAGTCTCTTTCCTGGCAAATCCAAGCAACCACCGCCACCTTTCATTCCCAGCTTCTGGGTTTTTAAAAAACAAATCCAAAGCACATCAAACCAAAAAGTCTCAAGGGCAGATGAAAGGAAACAGTGAGATCATTGCAGAGGTTTCCACATATACGTTTTTATTGAAACCAGGGAACAGAATCTCTTCTTCCGTTGCACCAGAGAGAGACTCTCTTCGCCTTTCACAGCCATTGCCACCTTGAAGCTAGCAACCAAGCACAAGTCAACAACTAACAGTTTGTGTGTCAGGTTTTTGTTGCCATCTGCACATAACAATAATGGACCCTATTCAGGTGACATTCTGACTTTCTGCTTAGTGATCCTTTCGCCTTCCCTAAAGACCTCAGGGCAAAAAGACTGTTTACGGGGGCAATTCTCCCTCATTCACCTCTTTTGTCATGCTTCTACCTCCAGCACCAGGCGTCCATCTTATGATTCATGTGCCTCAAGTGAGAGTGATACATAGGTACCCCCTACATGTTCCTGAGGAACCATGTTCCCTGCTGCGTCTCTCCATCATCACTCGCACCTTCCAGAACTGCCAGGAAGACCCACATCTTCTCCACTGGAGCCACTCTACGCATCAAAGGTGAAGCTAGGGACCCCAAGCTGCTTTTCCATTTCAGCTAGTTGGATGTGTGGAATAGTTTTGTTGGATCATCCCACAGTAATGAGACGAGTCCTGTTCCCAGGATAGTATATGTGAGATAGATCAATGTGGCAAAAACAAGGCAGTGCCCCCCTTCCAGCCTGCCATCCTCCAGAGCGCATCTGGCTGGCTGAGCGATGGGTCTGCTAGTGGCAGACAGCTGATGCTCATCCCATGCCAGTTTTGCTTTAAAGGCCCACAAGGGCACGGGATGCGCCGGCTGCAGGGTGGCACTGACGTCATGCCAGGCAGCTGACTCTTCCGTCTTGTCTGGGATCTTTTCACCTTTCTCTCCTTCCCTGACAACAAGCCATCCCTCTTTGGCTGAAAAAAGGTCCTGGTTGCATGTGAAATCGTGCTGAGATCAAATCAATGCAAGGCAGCTGGTTTTGGTGGGGCTCCCTGAAGGTTTAGCCCTCGGCTTCTTCAGGGGGCCTCCCTGCCTCCATCCCACCCAGCCAACCCTTCTCCTTTCCCCTTTCCTCTGCAGTGAAGGGGGCTCATACGTTTTGTGTCTCCTGGTGGAGACCAAGGGCAAACCTTGAGTAAGGCTTGCTGCGGAGAACCTCTGAGAACATGGGGCCCTGGCTCAGTGGCTCTCCTCACTGATTCCGCCTTTTAAAACGGGTAGCAACCAGCAGCCATGAGGGAGAAGGACTGCAGGGATCTTTCAACGGAGGACTTTGCACTGGGAATACAGAAGTATCCCCAAAACACAAGCATGACCTCTCAAGGGGGCTTTCAGAAAGGCAGCACCTGTGTCAGCCTTCTGTCTGTGGCTGTTGTTGTGGCTGTTGTTGTGTGCCTTGGCAAGATTTGTTCTGAAGAGGTTTTCCTTTGCCTCCCTCTGAGGCAGAGAGGATGTGAATTGCCCAAGGTGGGCTTCTAGGGTTGAGGCAGGATTTGAACCCGTGCCTTTAGGGTCCAAGACACAGACCACTAGAAGTGCAGTTGCAACCCTTCCTCTGAAAAACAACTTCCTTTGCACATCGATCTTGTTGCAAAGAGGACACGCCATTTCCAAAAGATGGATTGCTCAGCAGCAGAGATCCATCTCTCTCTCTCTTCCCTCCAAAACCCCGAATAAAAGCCCTGCAGAGCTCCCCAGATCTGTTGTGGAAGCCCTGAGCCTCTCTTGCTTGGCTCTGCTTGAGTCTGAGAGGCAGAGGAGCTGGGCAAAGGGAGGGCTGTTGGTGTCTCCAGCTGGGCTCCCAGCAGCTGTGCTGGGCGGCCCTGCCTTGCCGTTGCAGAAGCCATCATCTCCATGCTGTTAATTACTGTCAGCGTTTCACCAGAGGAGCCCACTTTGGCAGATTTCGACATGCCAGCCTGGGTTGCCCGGGTTCAAACGCACCTGGATCTGGAAACGTATGCCTAAACCGAGAAGATCTGGGTTGTTTCTGCAGATTGATGGGGCCTAATCCCAGCGACTCCATTTGCTGATGGGATAACCTTGTTTTCCCCCTTGTTTCCTTGTTTTAACTCCAAGCGTGTCTTCAGTTTTAGTAGTGCCTGGGGCAGATGATTGTTGTTGCTGCTGGGTTTTATGGATGTTATTAATTTCTGTTGTTTAGGGATAGGATGGGAGTGTATTCTGTGCGCTGCCTAAGACTTTGGCCCTTAAAACGGCCTAAAACCTTTCAAGTAAATAATGAATGGGCAGCAGCTGACCTCGATGAGGATGGCTTCCTCTTGTCGCCGGTGGAATTATGTAACTAGCCCCAAGCAATCTGCAGTCAGAAGGAAAACGCAATTAAATCAGTGACTGGGAACGGGTTTTTTTCCCTTCGTCAAAGCTGCTAAAACATTCAGCATCCTCTTGGTTCTTGTAGCAGGGATGGAAGGGAGGAAGGAGGGAGTCTTTGCCCTTTGGCTGCCAGTCCTTTGGTGGGCAGAGGGGCAACATGGCATGGGAACAGAAGTGCATTCGTTCAGACATGTGTTCAAGCTGCCTTTTAAGGGAGGCCACACAATATGGCGGAAAGGCCAGAAGATATGGAGCTGCCCAGTACAGATAACCGCCTGATCTGGCAGGCATGGCTCTCTGGGGCTTGAGGCTGGACTCTTGCCTCAGCTCTGAACCCGGAGGCCCTTCCTAGTCTCCTTTCCTGAGGGTCTCCTATCCAAGGGCTATCCCAGGCCTGGCCCTGCGCCCGGTGTGCTCAGGGTGATATGGTGTCCATCTGACAAAGAAATGCATATAGAAGGCGTCTAAAAGGGCTCAAACTGGCCTTGGGGATTGTTGCGAGTGGCGGCCAAGATTCATAGGAGAACTTGCTTTTATTGCCGTCTGGAAAATAGAATTGCGTAAGGACCACTGAGGCCAATAGCTGGCCTGAAACCACTTCATGACGTGTCCTTCTCTGTGTCCGGTGAGGGCTCCTCTGTGTCTTGTGGATGCCATGAAGCAGCAGAGCCTAGTGGTTCTCCCAGCTCTTGTCTGATTCCAGGGAAGGGGAGTCAGCGCTGGCAGACCCATCAGCAAGGAGCCTGCAGAGGCCGAAAGCTGTGGGCAACACAACAGACCAGCCAAGGAGACGCTTAGTAAGTTCTCACATAGGAAGCCTTCGCAAGACTGTCCTGGAGAGAGCCAAGGGCCCGGGTGGCCTTGCCAGAGCCCTTTGGCTGATGCTGCTTCCCCCATTTCACCCACAGAATTGGGCCTGGTTAGTCTTTGGGTGGAAGACCCCAAGAAAGGAAGGCTCTAAAGGTGTACCTTAAAATGAGACCAAGGGCAGGTCATACTTCTTTTGTTCCTCCATTTTCCCTCCAGTTTTCACCCAAAATCTGTTCTGTTGCCTTTGCCTCCTTTGATTCCTTTCTGGACTCATAGTGGAGGGAATTGTGTGGGAATTGCCCAGATGTTGCTGTCTCTTCATTGGCCATCCCAAGTAAGGGACAATGGGATTTGCAGTTCAGCAACATCTGGAGGTCCACTCCCTTCTTGTTTCTGGATGAATGTGCCAACGGCCGTGTTTCAGTCTTTGTGGCTTGACTGTAGCCCTTTCTCATCCGTATCTCCTCCCCAGCTGAACTGGCCCAGAACTGCTGGGCTTCGGTCAGTGGCTTTTTCCTTTCCTTTTTGAAGCTAGGCAATGGAAATGATGGAGGGCCTAAATGGCTTCAGCCCCATTGCCTGCAAAGGTCCTTCCTTCCTCACAAGTCTGTGGGGCTCCGTGCTCCTATTTTAATTAGAGAAGCCAACGGATTTTCCACAACGCTTCGGGAAGCCCAGCGGACGGAACTGGAGCATTGACGGGCTGCCATTCTGAATGAGATCAATAAGCAATTTCTCTTGGAGAGCAATGGCCCAATGGGAAGGAAGCCCCATGCTGGCAGGGCTGGGCGAGGGGTACAGGAGCCAGGGAAGAACCCAGAAGGTGGAGGAGGAGGAGGAAGACACTTGCATAGTCTGCTCATTGCCAGTGCCAAGTGGCCCCTGTCAGTGTCCTCCCCTCGCTGCCGGTTGTTGGCCTTTTGGGGAATGCCTGAATACAGTTGCAAGGTGTCTCATTCTCTATCAGGGGTCTCCTTCTGCAAGCAGGAAGCGTTTGGCATGGCCAACAATCTCACCTGTGCCTTAGATACTGATGCTCCCTCGGTCTGCAACAATCAGTTGGGTCCTGTGGTCCGGCCTTCTCCTTGGTGCCATCTGGCCTGAGAAGTCTCAGATAGTCCCATGTGGAGACTCCATCCCTTGAAGGAATGGCAGGACAAGAGAGAACTGCTCCAGCCCCAAGAATTAGCCTTCTCCGTCCCCATTCCTCTTGGCATGCTCTCTCCTGGGCAAGTGGGGCCAAATTCTGCGCTGGGAGGGAGGGCCCATGCCTGCTTCTGAGTAGGTCCAGGGGCTTTCTCCATTGGTCACTAGTTCCCTCCCTTCTGGCTGGAAGGTCCCTGGGCCTCCGGGGAACTGAAAGGCAGCAGAGAAGAGAAGAACCAGGCATTTCAGCCCAAATCCATTGCCAGGGAAGCACTGTGCCTCCCCGTGGGCTGCCTCTCCAGATCCTCCCCCCCCCCTTTGTCTGCCATTATTTAGGATGTTCTTCTCTGTTTATACACACAATGATGCCCTCAGATTTTCTCTGAGTTGGTGAGAGGAGAAATCCATACGTGAATTGCCAGTTGCTGCCCAGGCAAAAGAAAGGGAAAGATAGCTGACTTGGGGTGCTACGTCTAGCATAGTAGACACACACACACACACACACACACAGAGAGAGAGAGAGAGAGAGAGAGAGAGAGAGAGAGAGAGAGAGAGAGCGAGGCTGCCGTAGACTTTTGTGGGACCGGAGCCTTCCTTTCTCATTAACCCTCCAGAGTGGTGCTGCCCCTGGCCTTTGCAAGGCTGCCTTCCTTGCCCACTAATGAGGGCCTTCTGCCAGAAGAGAGCACCTGAACCCCCCAGGCCTATCTGGCTCCAAAGGGGGCCTCCAAGCTGTTCGCACCTCAGTTTGTTCATTAAACGGCAAGGAAGGGGCACAGCTTGTCAGATAGCGTTTCTCTTTGGATGCCATGTGTATCCCAAATAATTGTGTCTGCCTAATGCAGCCTGACAGTTTGGTAAACGAAAACCAGGTCACAGCCATTCCATCCACTCCGCGCCTTTCATCGGTGGTAACTAATTGTCATTCAGATTAACATCTGTTTTCCAGCTGGGGGTGAGGAATGCAATTTATTTAGTTTTATTTCTGGACCTTATAATTAGGGCAGTGACTTTTATGGTGTTCGTCTAATTATTCAGTCTTAACCTTTCATGTTTCCCCCCTCGGGAGTACCCCCATGAAAATACTCCCTCCTTCTCCTGCATACATTACTCTGGCTGCAATGATCCCCCCTCGCTGCCCTCGGAGGCACACAGCCGCCATGTGCAAAGAGCGGGAGGACAAGCCCTGTTGCGCCAAGAGAGGAAGAAACAGAAAGACAGAGGGATGGAGGCAGAGGACCCCCACATCCTCTGGGAGCCATGCTCACTTCAGCCTCATCCTGGCTGAGATCCATGCGCTGCTGAAGATGAAGTGCGTATTATTCCTGACCACAAAATGCCAACAGCAGCACTGATACTGGACTTTGCCCACATGGCCGCAGCCTTCCTGGCTCCTCTTGTCAATGGCTGTTACTGTCTGCCTTATGAGCTGGGCTGCCTGTGCCTTGAGGTCAGGAGGCTCATTTCCCATAATGTTTTGTGGGCACCTCAATGCCCCCTAAAATAATGGCCGTAACAAGCAGAAGAGGAGGAGGACGAGGAGGAAGCCAGGCCAACCATCATTCCAGCCTAAATGAGCCTCCCCTGGCTTCTGTTATTTTGCCCATCCCTGGGAAGCAATGTGATGAATTTGAAGGCTCACATCATCGCAGTGGGAAACAGGATTATGTGGAGGCAGGTCATCTGAATGTCGTGAGCAAAGAGCAAGCCCTGGACTTGCACTGGGAGGGCAGGTGGTTATTGTGGGCAGAGCTGCCGCTCTGATGGGGGATGCTGGGACTGGCATTCCAACGAGGCCTGGACTATGGTTCACATGGTTCCCACCATGCTGTTCACATTTGTCCTGTTCTGTTCCCTCATCTGGGGAGAAGCAAAAGGAGACAGAGAGGGTCTTTCTCTGGTGAAGAGAGGGCTGTCCCAGAGAGAGAGGAAGAAACAAGGCCCAGAGGGGAGGACCAGGTCTAATGGTTCCAAACTACAGAGGGGCTGATTTCGATGGGACATTAGAAGGAACATCTTGACAGGGAGAGTGGTTGGGCAATGGGAGCCACTGCCTAGAGATGGTGGGTCTCCTCCTTGGGGCTATACAGCTTCCTGCTGCTGGCGATGCTGCAGTTGTTTTTTTGTTTGGCTCAGCTCATGGACACTCTCCTGAGGAGCCCTGAAAGCCAAGGGTGGGTTCTTCCTGCTTGGCTCTAAGGGGCAACGTCTCCTGGGTGGCTTACACTGGTGTAAACCCTGGTAATCCCAGCAGAAGGACTGTTTAAGGTGGTCTGCAAGGAGGCACCCGATTGTTCTTTGTGTCACACTTTTATGCCAAGTGTGCCAGGGCAGCTGGACAATGCTCAGGAGTGTGTTTGGCCCTCCTGACTGATTGGTCGCAGGGTGCCCCTGGGCATCGTCCAGCTGCCCTTGCTCACCTCAGGAAGGAGGAGCAGCCATCACCTTCCAACCAGCCCTCTTGGGCCTCCTGGCGCTTCACTGGTAGCCCACTTGGGTCCGGCCGATACTGAGTGGATAGACTGCCATGCTGAGTGGAAGCTTCATCTGTCCCTGACCTTCTGCACGAAAGAGAATGGATTGGGCTTGGTTTACATAAGCCTGGGAGCTGGCAGGACATAGTCTGCGTGGGGCTGGCGCTCATCACTGCATTGGCTGTCGATGAGCCTTTGATTTGGCTGTCGGAGGCACGCATGGCCTGGCTGGGAAAGCAGTTGCCTGTCAGCAGAGGAAAGGGCTGCCAACTCCTGGTCCCTGATGGGCCTTTAGGACCAATGGCCTTGCCTCTTTCTCTCTGCTACTGAGAACCACGTGGAGTATCTCCCTCTCCTTTTCCCAGCTGAAGCCCTTCCTGGGCTTCCAGCTCCTTTACAGTTCGGACCAGAACCCAGCGCTAAGGAACTGCCCTTGAGAAGAACAACGTCTGTTTTACTGAGTCCCTCAGTTTACCTCCCCCCGTAATTCCCAAAAGGGCCATCCAAACTGTCTTCTGTGATGAGGATGCAGGGAAAGAACAGCCTCCGCCCCAATGAAAAGGCATAAGACTCTTCTGTGTTTGCTTTCACAGAATAACAGCTTGGAGCCCAGAGCTGTCCTTTCAGACCCGCAGCCCTTCGCTTGCCATGGCAAACGGGAAGGAGGGCCTCCTGGCTGGAGCCCACGCTAAGAAAGCTGTGTCACATAAACCTTTACTTTGGAAGCAAACGTGATTGAACAAAGCGGAGCTGGTGCTGGAAGGCTTGCCACAACTGGGTGCCAAGAGCGAAAGGCCCGGCTAAGCCAGGAAAAGGCCAGGGCCACTTCTAGTGGCATTTCAGGATCCAGAGCAGAGAGTCTTTGCTTTTCTCGTCCACCAAGGAGGCCCCGCCCCTTGGCCGGCGATAGAAGGCTCCCGATTGGCCGCTCAGGGTACAGCCTTGGCTCCCCTTCTTCCCTTAGCCTTCTTCTTTTTCTTAGCGGCGATCGCTGAATACAGCAAAGACACAGCTCCGGGGAAGCCTTTTATGTCCCTGAGTCGGACCAGAGGGAAAACTATACTTTTCTGGTCCGTCAGTGAGGCCCCGCCCCTTGGTATGCCGAACGGAGGGTTCTGATTGGTCCGGTTCAGCCCTTGGGAAAAGCAGCAGCCGGATGGGGCCAGCGGCGGAAACAGGAAACGCCCGCTGCTACCGTGTCATGTGACTGGGCCCAATATGGCCGCCGCCTGTTAGCTGAGGAGAACTGGAGCGGCGGCAGGGAGGGGAGCGGCGAGGGAAGCGCTCCGTTGTTCCGCCGTCGAGGCCGGGGCTCCGGCCGCCGCAGGCCCTCCCTCGCTGCCTCCCTCCCTGCGGGTCTCCATCCTTCCCTCCCTCGGGGTCCGGCGGGCGGCGTCAAGGGGCGCGATGAACCCGGCGGAGAAGGACTTCTCGCCGCTGACCCCGAGCATCGTCCGCGCCCTTAATGACAAGCTTTACGAGAAGCGGAAAGTGGCCGCGCTGGAGATCGAAAAGTCAGTCGGAGGAGAAGTGAAAGGAGGAAGGAGGAAAGAAGGGGGAAGAGAAGAAGGGGAGGGGAGAAAGGAAGGAAGGAAGGAAAGAAAGAAAGATAAAAGGGAGGAAGAAGGGGAGGAGAAGGGAAGGGAGGGAGGAGAGGAGGAAGAAAGGGAGGAAGAAAGGGAGGGAAGATAGGAGAAGGGAAGGGAAGAAGAGGGAAAATAAGGGAGGGAGGGAGGGAATAAGGGAAGGAAGACGGGGAGGGGAGGAAGGAAGAAAGGAAAGAAAAAGGAAGAAAGGGAGGGAAGAAAGAGGAGAAGGGAAGGGAAAGGAGGAAGAGGGAAAATAAGAGAGGGAGGGAAGGAAGGGAATAGAGGGGAAGGAAGAGAAGAGAGGGGAAGGGGAGGGAAGGAAGGAAGGAAAGAAAAAGAGGGGAAGAAAGGGAGGGAAGGAAGAGGGAAAATAAGGGAGAGAGGGAAGGAAGGGAAGGAAGGAAGACCCTCCCAGCTGAGCCCCAGAGGCTCTCCTCCTCTTCTCTTCTCTCTGGGGGCTGAGTTCAGAGCCAGCGGGGTCTGGAGCCTGTGTTCAGGGGAGCCCTCAGCCCCTCTCCCTCCCTCCCTGAAGCCAGAGGCTGCCCTGGGGCAGGCCGTTCCTCTGGTCCCTCCTTGTGAGGAGACGCTTTGGGTTCCTGGGCCAGGCCTGCCTGCCTGCCGCCTGAGCGCCTCCCTGCCATTGCTTCCCCTTCTAGGCTGGTGCGGGAGTTCGTGGCCCAGAACAGCACTGCTCAGATCAAGCATGTCATCCTGGTCCTTTCGCAGGAGTTTGCCCTTTCCCAGCACCCGCACAGCCGCAAAGGGGGCCTCATTGGCCTGGCCGCCTGCTCCATCGCCCTCGGGAAGGTAAGCCTCGTGGCGGCCCTGGGGACCAGGGCTAGGGCTGCTCCACAGTGGGCGCAGGGGCTCCCAGAGGCCCCCCTCTTTATAGGTGTGATGGGAGGCTCCTGAGGTTTTGTGGACGCAGGTAGGATCCTCTTCTGTTTATATGGGGAGAGGCAGTACAAAATTAAATATTGTTATTGTTGTTATTTTTTTGCCAGGACTCTGGGCTGTACTTGAAGGAGCTGATTGAGCCTGTGCTGACCTGCTTCAATGACGCTGACAGCCGCCTGCGCTACTACGCCTGCGAGGCACTCTACAACATCGTGAAAGTGGCCAGGGGCTCTGTCCTGCCTCACTTCAATGTCCTTTTTGATGGCCTGAGCAAGGTAATGGGCTTTCTCTACTTAGAGATTGCAGGCTGAGAGCTGCCTCCATTGGAAATGGTTCTCTGTAGATGCTTGGTTTGGGGCCTTTTGGTGGGTGGATACTAATTTGTGTGCCACCTCAGCTAGAATTAAGTCGAGGGGGAAATGGCGGAGGAGTGAAGACAGAAATCTCTGTTGGGAAATGGTTTTCCTCTGTTGATGTCTTCAGCTTGTTTCCTCATAAGAGTCTGGCTCCTGAGGCTCTGCAGACCCTTGCTAGAGAGACTTTTGTCCCTCTTAGTCCAGGGATTCCCAGCTATTTCTATGCTATGAGGTAGCAAAAGCTGTAGGGCTCAATGTAGGGAGTGCCTACACCTCCAGCACAAAGAGAGGGGCAGGTGGGTTGGAGGTGGGCTTGTCTCTGCCCTTGCCCTGGGCATTAGACGTGCTTGGAAGAAGAGGCCAGGTTGTTTCCAAGTGCCTCTGTGGTTCAGAGTGGTTCCAGAAAGAAGGCCTTGCCTCTTCTCTGCTGGAGGAAGAGTGGGGTCCAATGGCAGCCTCACAACTTCCCTGGGTTTCCAAGGCTGGCCCCAAAGGGGATCCCTGTTCCATTCAGCGCATTCAGAGGCCAGGTTGCTTGCTTGGCTCAGCTGATCCACAGCCTCTCTTTCTGGCTCTTTGCTTTTACTAGCTTGCTGCGGATCCAGACCCAAATGTCAAAAGTGGTTCTGAACTCTTGGACCGGCTTCTGAAGGTACTTCTGTCTCACTGGGGCTCATCATGTCCTGGGGATGGGGATGGGGGTGGAATCTTCCCAGCATCCCTATGTCTGGTCAGCATGTGTGAGCGGGAAGGGAGTGAGGGGTATTCCTTTGGCTGATTGTGGCTTTTAGTTTATGACAAAAGAGAACAATATACCAGAAATTGCAGTAACAGAGCCTGAAATGCTATGTGCTGTTTGGCCACAAAGTAGCTGTGGGTTTTCCCACGTTCATCTCTGGGGTGGCTGTGACAAGTTTCCTTATGCAACATCTTTAGAGATTATCTCTGTTGAAATCTCTCCCAGGAGAGGTGTGTACACCCACGGACAATGACTCTTGCATGGGATGCAACATCTGAAATCCTTGTGACGATGAGGGCTTGATAAAATTAGGCTGAACTGCAGTGAGCACACAGACATGTGCAAGCAGGCTGATGCTTTTGGCAGAACATCTAAACTCAGTGGGAAGGCTAAGGTGGGGAAATGTTTCTTGAAGCCATTCTGCAAAGTTATAGACAGCTGCAGAAGGTGCTCCACAGGGATCCTGGTGCCACAGTGTTGACTGCCAAAAAAAAACCCTCCAAGGAGGAGGGGGCTTGCGGCTCAATCTTGCTTTTCTGACCCCAATGGGACTTCTTTGTACAGGACATTGTGACTGAAAGCAACAAGTTTGACCTGGTGAGCTTCATCCCCCTCCTGCGTGAGAGAATCTACTCCAATAATCAATATGCACGACAGTTCATCATCTCCTGGGTGAGTGTTTGGAGCTTGAAGAATTGGCTTGTCCTTTTCAGCATTCCCAGATTTATTGTAGGTTCCTGCTCCCACTCTGGTTCTCTCCTGGTCGCTCTCCTCTTGGTTAAGTTGCTGCCATAGTCAGAAAAGCCCCCTTTGGCCCTTTTGTTAAGCACCTGGGTGCCTTTTTGTTCTGGGCAGTGCCTGGCAAAGGCACTTTGTTTTGTCTTGTGTTCCTTTTCCCTCTGAACTAGATCTTGGTACTAGAGTCTGTTCCTGATATCAACCTTCTGGATTACCTACCAGAGATTCTAGATGGCCTCTTCCAGATCTTGGGGGACAATAGCAAGGAGATCCGTAAGATGTGAGTACATTTTGAGAGTCAAGTTCTGCGTTGGCATGCTGTGCTTCAGTGAGCCTGAAATGGCCTCTCTGTGAGGATGGGAACGGTGAGCGAGGAAGAGAGGCTCTGAGGCCATTCTCCTCTCTCTGGCAGGTGTGAAGTGGCCCTTGGCGAGTTTCTGAAAGAGATTAAGAAGAACCCTTCCAGTGTCAAGTTTGCTGAAATGGCCAACATCCTGGTCATCCACTGCCAGGCCTCTGGTGAGTCGGCATTGCTTTCCCTCTGTTCCCATAGCATTTGGCCCACTTGGCTCTGTGCGGACATGTTTGTCCCAGACACTGGCAGCTGCTCAACCTGCCTCTGTTTCCTCCTCTCCTCCCTACAGATGACCTGATCCAGCTGACAGCCATGTGTTGGATGCGTGAGTTCATCCAGTTGGCTGGCCGGGTCATGTTACCATATTCCTCGGGGATCCTGACAGCTGTCCTGCCGTGCCTCTCCTACGATGACCGGAAGAAGAGTATCCTTGCAGCAGTAGCCACAACCTTATAAAAAAAATACAGTTGCCTCTCCTAACTCGCAGATCTGGGATCCGCAACCTCAAAAATCTGTGAGGGGTGACCTCCGCTATTTTCAATGGGGCACGTGCACAGCATGCGCGCACGGGCACACGCCCCATTCAAACCTATTGGGCTTGAATATGCATGAGCCTCTATTTTCAGAGGGCCAACTGTACTTTTTATTCATCATTCCAACACATTAAGAAGTACACAAATAAACAAAGAAAACAACAATTCAAACCTAGCCCCCAACCTACCCCCCTCCTACCCCAAAACAATAGCCCTTTTACAAATCCAAGCTCATACAGAACTGACTTCCTCCCTCCCTAAACCTACATCCACTTTGTCAGTCTCTTTTTTTTCTAACTGAATCTTATTAATCATTAATCAAATACTATATTAAACTAAATCTAGTTTATTGCCTCTGCTGCGTATCTCTAAACTCTGCTTATCATTATTGCGTATCTTATCTACACACTTATAAAATATATCTCTATTAGTGCAATCTATTAAACTGAATTAGCGTAATAGTGTTTCAATATTTCAACAGCAGTGCACTGCCCCATTGCTCTTTTATATATTCAAGGACAGGAGCCCAATCTTTACCAAAATTTTCTACTGAGCTGTTTTTCAAAACTTGTGTCAATTTATCCATTTCTATTATATCAAACGTTTTTAGCAACCAGTCTTCCTTAATAGGAATAAATTTGCAGCCACAACTTTTTTGAGAGCCAAGGCCTGCCTTCCTCCCTAAACCTGCAAACCTACATGGAAAGGAGAGTGGCAAGTGGGGCTTGGTCTGTTGCCTGTAGCATCAGCCAAGGGACGAAGTCAGGGAATGAAATTTGGGCAGGAAAAGACCCAGGGATGTCATACACTTGGAGTAAAGGGATCTCAAAAGGCCTTTGGGCTTCAAGCAGGAGACAGAGCCTGCTTCTCTTAACCTTTCAGTCAGTTTGCCTTCTACAGGGAAGCAAAAGCAAAAGTCTGGTTTCAGTACAGGGCTTGAGCACTGAAGGAGCTCATGGCAAACACTCTTTTTCTTTCAGCTCAGCAACCCCATTAGGCTTGTACTATTGTTTTAAATAAAAACTTATGCTAAATATGGTATTTGATGTAAAACTTGATAGCATGCAAAGCAATGTTCAGAGAGCCAGTGTAGGGTAGTGGTTTGGTCATTGCAATAGAAGGTCCTGATGGGATAATTTGGTTTGCAGAGACCTCCTTAGGAGCTTGACTTGGGGGATGTTCCTTACCTCTATGACTTGCAGGCATCAAAGAGGTGGCCAATGTCTGCAACCAGAGCCTGATGAAGCTGGTCATTCCGGAAGATGACGAGGCGGACGAGGGCAAGCAGGCCGTTACGGTGCTCCCTGGGGAGGCTGACCACGAGGAAGCTCTGGCCAAGCAGGCGGTGGTCTCCGGCGGTGAGTCTTGTGTGTCTCCTGGATCCCTCACTCTTCACACCTTGACCGCAGCATGCCTGACAGCATCCTGCATTTCCCTCACAGGATCCCTTGATGCTTCTGGCGATTCCAACTTCAGCAACAACAGCGTTTTTATGCCAGCCAGGTAAATCGTTTCAGCTGTTCTTGTGAGAAGGAATTTGGCTGTACCTTCCTGCACTTGTGCTGGGAATTGTTTGGGGTCCCTGAATCCTAGCACACGGTTTCTGGGTGCTGCATGTCCAGAATGGAGGATGGTCTCAGCTGGGTGTGCTTTGCTAAAGGAGAACCTCTGTGAATTGTAGCACTGTATTTTGCCCCTAAGATTCTGAGGCCTGTTACAGACAGCCAAAATAAAGCTGCTTCGAGTCACAGTGGAAGTATGGTGTTTCAATGATGCATACGTCCTAAGAGTCCAGAAGCCACACCAAAGCCATGTTCCAGTCCTTAGGGCTGAAGTGTGGCTTTGGTGCGACTTCTGGACTCTTAGGATGCATGCATCATTGAAACACCATACCTCCACTGTGACTTGAAGCAGCTTTATTTTGGCTGTCTGTAACAGACCTGAGTTTAGGTTCCAGGTTTGGCATAGAGGATACCAGTTTGACTTTTAAATTTGATTTCTACTTCACCTTTCCACCTCAAACATCTTAAAATCTATTTTTGTGACCATGCCGAAAAGGCTTTCCATCTTTCTTTGAAGCAATATCATTGTGGTGCCAGAAGGTGTCGCTATCACTCAAGTGTTTTTCCTAATTAGTGCATTTCTTACCATGTTTCATGTGCTTTGCACATTTTTGACCCATTGGCTGAAGTATGTCTCAGTATTATTTTTTAAAAAGAGCATTGAACCCTTTTGCCTTTTAAAAATATTTTAGTTGTATTCCTTTGCATGTTTGTTTTTTCTTAGAAAATGTTCTGGAGATCAAACATGGGGCACATTTTTCAGGGCAGAAATTGTGGGAGGTGTGGAAAGGCTGTTTTTTCTAGACTGTTGAGCCCAGTAAAACCTGTTTCAAGCCATACACTGATATTTTTTAAGGAATTGGGGGTCAGAGCTTGATCCTGGGGTCAGATATTAATTTTTTTTTTACTAAATAGATGGAAGCCCTCTTGTTGAGAGGAGGCACACATGTTGCATTGTTGTCTATGTTTAGATGCTCACCTGTCCTTGGAGGCTTCTGGTGAGCATTTCCATAGTGAGGAGGTGCCACTGTTCAAAAAGTCCTCCTCCCCAGTGGATGTTTGGTGTGTGTGCATACGCAGGGCAGATTCGTGTGGGGAGTACATCCTTCCTTCACCCCACAATTCCTGTGTTATTTTGGGTTTTAAAAGTAAGTTCTGGCGAATGGTTTTCTTGAGGCACACTGGGAGTTGGTGGTGATCTTGATGAGAGAGCTTCCCCAGTCTGCTGGAACAGGCTCTTGCTTGTGTCTCCCTTTATATGTAGCACCGAGCGAATCCAGGTGACCCTGAACCTTGACGGAATTGTCCAGGTGCTGGACTGCCACCTTCATGACGCCAGTGCTGGAATGATGACCCGGATTGCAGTCCTGAAGTGGCTCTACCACTTGTACATCAAGACCCCTCGCAAGGCAAGCTTCCACCTGCTTCTGATATCCCTCCTGACTCTTCCTGGAAGGCCAGATTGTTGTTGTTGCTTTTTGGGGGGGGGTGCAATTGTAAAACCTCAATTAGCATTCCTGTTCTTTTTACGTCTGCCATTTGGACACAGCCAAAACTGTATGGGCTACTTCCATAGAAGCTTATTTCTGTGCATCCACACTTCTTCTCAGATGAAGGACAGAGTAGTGTGTTTGCACAGGGAAGTGTGCAGTGGAATTCCTGCAGGGGCCTTGCTTGGTGGACCAGGACCACCTTCTCTTCGTCTCAACCCAAGATAGGCTATTACTACCCATTGACATAGGCAAGATCGAACCAGGTGGGCTTTCCTGCAATCCTCTTGCCATTGTCTGCTGGTCTGCATGAACGAGCAATAATAGGCCTCATTACAGAAAGGTGGAGAGTGGGTGCCTTTGGATGCTTTGCTACTTTTCCAGGGATGTAGAATTCATTTGGAGAAATAATTTTTCCCCAGCACCAGAAACAGGAACAGCTTTAAAAGCAGAGTAGAGCTTTTGATGTTGTGGGAGCAGCTTGAAGCAGACCTGAAAGGTGGGTTTCCTTGCATGCTGGCATTGGATTTCTCCTTTGTGACCGTTCTCTTTCTGCTTCCAGATGTTCCGACATACAGACAGTCTCTTCCCCATCTTGCTAAAGACCTTGTCTGATGAATCCGATGAGGTGAGTGTGAAGCCTGAGTTGTGAAATGTTCTTATTTCATCACTTCATTGCGAAAACGCTTTGCTCTATCCAAACATTAATGTGGCTGCTGGCCTGTTGAGTCTGGATTGTGCCAAGGATGGAGCGTTGGTTGGGGATCCTGTCCTTCAGTTCCCTGAACAGACCGGCATGGAGCCCTTTCTGGACAGCTGAGTTTTGGGTGCCTTGTGTTGTCGGTTGCTGGGCTTTGCTGATTTTGTTCTTCATTGGAGCAACAATCATTCCAGCAATTTTCTTCCTGCTGTCTTTGGAAATTTTGAAAATTATTGACAGTTGAGGACTTATTCTGCACAAAATTGGAATGTAGAGGGTTGGGTTATTTTGCTAGAAAAAGCACAGCATTTGCTGAGTAGGAAACAGCATTTACTGTGCAGAAGATATTTTCTGAGCAAAAAAGCAAAACAAAACATACACACATATGCATTTTTCACAAAATAAGTCCCTAACTGCAAAGATTCTCATCAGTCCAGGATTCTCCACATTGGGTTTCCTAAAGTTTGATAAACACATTTTTGAGAAGTCTGGGATCTGGGTCTGCCTCCTGCACTCTCCTTCCTAAATCCCTTCTTTAGAGATGGTTTTCCTTCATGATTGTGGTTCCTCTGGGCAGTAACAGTTGGGCCTGGTGGCCATCTTGATGCTGATCCAGTGACTAGAGATTGCAACTGAAGTGAAGCTGGTCAAGGTACGGATGAGGATAGTGGACAGTCTTAAACCTCTGTATATACCCTTGCCAAGCAGCAATGGGGCTTGGGAGGTTTGGGGGAGGCTGGATGTTCGGGGAGGCAGACCTGGTCTGGCCCCTTCCTCCTCTCCTCCTTGTCTTTGTTTCAGGGTGGGTCGATGTCAGCCTGTGTCCCCGCTGCTTTAGCTTCAGCTGTCCCTCTCTCTGTTATTCAGCCCTGGGGAGGCCCATAGAGGCGCCTCGTACTTGCTTTGTTCCAGCCCAGAGCTTCCGGCCTGAGAGCTGTGTCTTGCCGGGGGAATGGAGCAAGCGACTGGGATTTCATGCTGCTTGGGGGAAGAGGGGGGCTTTCCTCCATGTGATCCAGATTCCAAGTACAATGAAGCTTAACAAAAGCCTGGGCCAAAGTGAATGGCTGCCTTTATCCATTGATGCTTTCTGGTTTGCGCCTTGCTGGATTTTGGCCTGCGGTCTCCCCAGTTTCCCAGCTCTCAGCTTGCCAAGATGAAATGTGGGACTCTGCTGAGCAGCCAAGGGGAGTGAGGGCAGCTGGATGCTGGGGCCTTCCCTTCCCACCATACTTAAGGCGTGTTGATGTTCGGATTTGTATGCAAGTGGATTTGGGGCCAGTGGGTACAGCTCCCTGGTCCTTGGGGAGTGGCTGGCCATGCAAAGTCATACTTCTAGGGATGGGGCTGCTCCGGCACATGGAATACTGGGACTTGCAGTCCAACCAGCACCTAGCCAAGAAGGAATGTATGGAGCTGCCCTTTCGCAGAGGACATGATGCTTGTGAGACCTGTGGTTTTGCCACCACTCTAGGTTTTCCTCCCTTTTAACACAGGGACTCTTCTTCTGTTACTGCTGTGAAGGAAAGGAGCTTCCCCAGCAGTCCAGCAGGACCTGGATGTCATGGGTCTCTCAGTTCCCCCTGTTTTTGGAACCCAGTTTTGCAGCCCAGAGCATCTCACTGTGGTCCAAGAAGGGCTTCCATCTGTGGCAGATCAGGGGATCATTTCTGGCATGTGGTGTAGGGATTTGAATGTTGGTCTGGGGCTCTGGGAGACCAGGCTCAGATCCCCACTGGAAGCCCACTGTTGACCTTGGGCAAGTCATACTCTCAGAGGATGGCAATAGTGGCAACCACCTCTGAAAAATTTTTATCAAGAAAACCCCAGAGGAGGGTTGCCACAGAACAACAGCTAAGGCCACTTGTAGCACTCATGAATTTGCTTGGAGCAGGAACGGGTGTAGATGGCGGAGGAGGAGGCTGGGTGCTTCTTGCCTGGTGAGCATCCTCTTGGCAAACAAAGAAAAGAGAACACAACCGCATTGCTGCCCCTGTTTCACTGGGCTTCCTGCTGAAGAAGGCTGCTGGCTTTGGGCCTTGAAGGCCTTGCTATGGTGAAGGGGGAGAAGCTGGTGGGGCTTTTTGGCATGGCCATCTTAGCAAGCGTCTGGTGGCTGGGTCTGGTTCAGAGATCAAAGGGCAGAGGCCACCGTCCCTTTCTTCCCTGAAAAACAGGATGGGAATTAAACTGTCACTGGAAGATGGATGGGAGAATCTCCATGGAAGTTTGAGATGGAGCCAATTTACTTTTCGCACTGCACTCTTTTGCAGGTTTGCCAAAAAAGTGGAGATCTCACTCTTGGCTGCGGCCTCCTCTTGTTCCTTATCCTCTCTGGTTGTATTAAAAGAGGCATAAATTGAAGGAGCACTTGGACATGTCAGGAGGAAGAGAGCTCATGGCCTGTCATTGCAGAAGGGAACTGTGTGTGAATCACAGTTAGCCTGGCAGGCGAACAGCCTTGGGCCCTCCGTGCCCCATCTCCAGCTTGGAAATCTGGCTGTGTTGGCAGAGACTTGCCACACAGGGGCGCTCTCAGCCCCAGGGCTGACGGACAGTGGTTCCTCATTTCATGGCTGCAGGAGGGAGGAGAAGCCAGCACAACATTTTCCAAGCCTGCAGAGGAACCTCTGCAGAGAAATCCAGCCAAGCCTTGCAAGAAGTCATCCGAAATGCACTTCACAGGCCTCTGGCTGCCTCCCGTCACATGGGCCCTGCTGAGATGGCTGGTCTCTGGTATTAACAGCTGCTGGTTTTACGATTGGGGAGCCAAGGAGCTGCGTCTGAGCTAATGGGGCCAAGCCCCCTGCTGCTGGCTCCTTGCGCCTTCCCCAGCCCCAAATGCACCATTTCCCTGCTATCTGGGTATTCAGCCTCTTTCCCTTGCTAGTTTTCTGAGGGTTGTCACTGAAACGTTGGGAGTGTGAACACATGTCATGTTTCTGGCCAGCATTCTGTGAGTAAAAATGGCCTTCTGTCCCTTGGCAACCTCTTTGGGGAAGATGGCAAGCGAGATGCAAAGAGGAAGCAGCTGGCCTTCCTTTTTGGGAAATGGGTGGAAGATGCTCTCTGTGCCACATCTGCCTGAATGTTGGGTCTGCTTCCTTCATGATGAAGAAGGAAGCAGAGAGGCCCACTCTTGTCTGGAAGAGGCTGCCATGGACCCTTTTGCTTGAGGGGCTGCAAGCCATCTTGTGTAATGCAGCCGGGATGGGGCCAGTTACAGCCTCACAAGGGCCCCATAGGCGAGCATTGGCTCTGCCTGAAGTGCGTATTGTAAGGGTGGCTTGGTATCTGTGCTTTGGGCTCTCAAGCAGCACCAGGGATCTGGCAAGGGGCTACCTGGCCTCCTCTGAGCCAAGCGCCAGATCCTGTGTGAATCTGGGATCTCAGAAGAGAAGCGTCAAACCGGAAAAGGGTTTTCACTTTTCCCTGCAGTGACAATGCAGATGTTCCTGGGACCCTGTGGTTCTCATTGGACTGCTACTCCCAGCATTACTCAGCACTGACTGGGGCTGACGGGAGATGTAGTCTGTGCAGTGCCCACCTCTTCTGTACAAACAACAGAACTATGCTCTGGCCAAAAAAAAAGAAGCAGCCTCAGTTGCTCAGATGTGGACTGAAGACACAGTCCTCTGGGTCTGCCGGCTGCCTGTGCCCACTCCCCCTTCCCACATTTCCCAGAGTTCCCCTCCACCAGCCACACTTTCAGGGTGCTGGCCCCAGCCCCCTGGACCAGTTTGAAGCTGGGTGGCACTGGCATCCTGGAGCACGCTTGGCCCCTTGGCCTGTTTGCTTGTGACAGTGTGTCTCCATCCTTGCACTTAAGAAGAGCACTGGGAGCATGTGTGGGAAGGGGAGGGTGGCCAGATATGTTCAGGAGATAAGGAAACATGCCTATGGAGAGGAGCACTGGGGGGTTGCTTTGGGAGGCTATCTTCTTTTGTGAGGATGCGCCTCTTCAGAGCCACCGCCACAGCCTGTGGCACATGATCCAGTGAAGCGAAGATCGCACTGGCGCAGCTGGGGCATGAGGCGCATTAGCTTGACCCAGATCTGGATAACAGCTGCTGGGATCATCAAAGAGGCTGGGAGAAGCAGCAGAGAGATGCTCTGTTCCAGAAAAGCATAGCCTCTGCTGCTTCAGATGATCTTCCTCTCCTCTTAAGGAGGGTGTGTGGAAGGGCAGACAGGGTTTTTCCATTCGTCCTTCGTTATGGCAACTCTGTGAATTGTCCAAACCAAGATTCCAGTACAAAAATGTGAGACTTTCCTTTCTGGGGTTTGTGGCTAGAGCTAAATATCTGGACACATGTCTCAAAACCCCTCCTTTTGGCCTGCCATATGGGACGGCGGTGGCTGGGTGCTCCATGCAGCCCCAGTGCCCTCTCCTCCCCAGCCTTGCGCCTGTTTGCTCATCTTTTCAAGGAGGCACATTATTGACCTATTCCTGGCCCTGAGACAAAACAAAAACCTATCTCTGGATTCTTTGTAGTCGGCGCAGCAGCAGTGTGCAAGCCAGAGAAATCTTTGCAAATTTGTCTGTGGTTTTCTTTTACACATGTATCGGATTGATAGTCTTCTCTGGTGGTGGCTTCCTCTGTCTTTGAGCCACAGGCTTAAAAGGAGCCATGCCTTCATGGTTTGTTTTGTTTTTCTTTGATGGGAATGTCGGATCATCTCTTCCCATCGATCTATTTGGCTTTGGCCAAGCCCCTTCCCTTTTGAATGATAGAGGGGCAAAAGGGTCTGTTCTCCTTGACTGCCCCCTTCCTGCCCCATGTCCGTTGCTGGAGGGGCCTGGGGATCTGCCAGCACTTTCTTCCCGGGGCAATGGACCCGATGGACGGGCCTTTTTGGCACCTGGCCCCGTTGCCATGGTAGCAGTAGGTATTAGCTCTCCAGCAGGATATTGCTTCCCTGACACCCTTCCCTGGTTCTCTTCATTCTTTTCTTTCCTGCCTTTCACAATGAGGAGGAGGAGGACAACAGGCACTGCATGCAAAACACCCTCCACCCGCCTCCTTTTCCCCCAAAGCAGTAGCCACAGCAGCCTGCACCCTTTCGTGCATCATTGGCAGCCACAACTAGCCAGGACTTCCCTATTTCTGTCTCGGTTCTCATCAAAATGATGCCCCTTCCTTCCTTCCTTCCTTCCTAGTCTAGAGCTGTTTTCCCTCCAAAGATGATGTTGGAGCTCAGTGCCCAGGAAGGATCCTTCAAGATTGCAGACCATTACTTAAGGGCTGACATGGGTTTCTTAAAAATAAGCCATCTTAATAGACCACCAGCTAAACATGAGCCAACAGCATGATGCAGGAGGTCCGAGGGGACGTAAGGCTGGACTTTGGCTTCCAGAATCCCTGACCATTGGGGCCACGCTGGCCGGGCTTCTGGAAGCCAGAGTCCAGAACGTCTGGATGGTCACTGATTTGGTCAGCCATATACCCACCCAGACCGATTGCACATCATGCTGTTGACTCATGTTTAGCTTGTAGTCTGCTGAGATCCCTTGTTTTTAAGAAACCCATGTCAGCCCTTAGTCATGGAGAAGAATGACTTACTCTGGTTTAACAGTGGTGTCCTTTCATAATTAGCATAAATACCGTGATCAATATTTTTTTGCTTTTTAAAAAATAAAAATGCTGCTTTAATTCATTGTATATCAGTTCTAAGAGATGTGGATGTTTAATATTTGCCTTACAGATTCAGATTACATAAATTACAGTGCTCCCTCGGGTTACGAAATTAATTCGTTCCGCCGCCGCTTTCGTAACCCGAAAAGCATTCGCAAGCCGAAATGCCATAGGCACTAATGGGGAAAAGCCGCGATTTCGTGTGAAATAGCGCCGAAAAGCACCAAAATTTTTTTCGTAACCCGAAAAAACCTTCGTAACCCGGAACAGTTATTTCCTATGGGATTTTTTCGTATCCCGGAAATTTCGTAACGTGGGTATTTCGTATCCCGGGGTACCACTGTATTATTTTAAATAAATGATACAGCACAATGAATACCAACTACAGGGTACCAAGTTTCTTCGCCTGTTCTGATCAAGCTGTCACTTTGAGAATGGACTTTGTACACTTTGTGCTTGCCCCGTAATACAGCCTGGTTTGGCCACAGAGGGATAGATTTGAATCAGCAAGGAAGACTGGTTTCAATTTTTGATTTGAATCAAGCTTCCTGTGAATAAGCTTTTCTCATATTCTGTATGCAGTGGTGCCTCTCTGGCCAATAAACTATGGTAATTTCCATCTAAAAGGTATAACTTCCATGGCTCTGAACCAAGTGTTTTGGTTGCTGTTCTGGTGCACTGTGTTTTTTGCCAGTATTTGTTATATTTTCCACGCTTGCCTGCTTTAGCCGCAGTGAGAGTTGCTGCAGTCACTCCGGATGGAGAGGATCCTGGCTAACTGTGAATGAGCCTTGGGCTGGTGCTTGAAGCTGTTCCCTCCTGATTTGCTCCTTGTTGTAAACACATACCCCTAAGCACATTAAGAAGGCATTGTGGTTGTTCTTTAAACAATGTTTTCTCTGAACTGGGGATCCTGGCTTGTCACTGCTAAACAAACCCAGCACTCCTGAATGCACGTATGTGGTCTTGACCTCAGTTGCCCCACAATTGCCTCTCTTCCCGGTTCCAGGTTATTTTGAAGGACCTTGAAGTCTTGGCAGAGATTGCATCTTCTCCGGCCGGGCAGACGGAAGGCCAGGGGACCCACGATACTCCCAACGTACGATCGGGGCAACTGGAGCTGGCCCTTCCGGCTCCAGCAAAAACTAACCAGTCTGGCTCCTCTGGTAAGTCCCCTTGACGTTGGCTGTGCGACTGGCCAAGATCCAACACTCCAAGCGGCCTCTTCTGCCTTCGATTTTTCTCTGGTCCCAAGTGGTCCTGACCTCTGATGCTTTCCTTGCGGAGGGACAGGTGACTCTGGCTCAAAGGGTCCCTGCCCCGGCTGCCGTTCAGTCTGCCATATTATGGAGGTGGCAGATTCATGGCTTTGTTTGTGGTTGTATGCCAGGATCTCACCTTTAGGGCCAGATTCTCTACTTGCTTGGTGTGTGAGGTTGCCTAGAAAGAGACAGCACTCAGGCTTTGACGCTATTAGGGTACCTGGGCAAGCTACCTTCTCTCAGCCTCGGAGGAAGACAGTGGCAAGCCTTCGTAGATAGATAGAAAGAAAGAAAGATAGATAGACAGACAGACAGACAGATTACTGCACTGAACTCTTATTATGATGCTATTCCACTTTTAGGGCTTAGGCTGCCTCCTGTTGCATTCTGGGGTTTGTAGTTCTAAGAGCCTGAGAGCTCACTGGCTGAGATTTCTAAGTGCCCCTTTCTTAACTGCAAATCTCAGAATGCAACAGGAGGCACCCAGAGCAGTAAAAGTGGGATAGCAGCACTATAAGAGTGTAATTCGGTAATCTCCATAGGCAGGCAGGCAGGCAGACTGACTGACTTAGTGTTGTGTAGTGGTTTTGATTGTGGGACTAGGCTTCTGGGAGAGCAGGGTTTGAATCCCTTCTGCTCGGCCATGGAAGCCCCAGAAGAGGTTTGGTTGCCATTAGTCAGACTCGGCTTCAAGGCTCATGCCTGCGACTGTCTTGTGGATCCATGCCCTTGGCGGCATGGTCGTTGGGAGGAGGAAGAGTCCATGCCCTTGGCGGCCCCCTTCTCCACAATGGCTGGGACCAAATGCAGCGCCCCTCCTGGGTGTTGCGATCCCCCTCCGTCTGTGGGGAGGGGTCTGCTTCTGCAGAGGCTGAGCTCTTAGATGGAGCAGATGGCTTTCCCTTCCCTTCCCGCTATCTAAAAATAGCCTCTCATAGCTGTGGCCTCTCTCACAAAGGCTGTCAGGCCCCTCTGACTGCAGCCCAGGCTCTGCCTTTTGAGGCAAGTCACAGGAGAGCGTGAAAAGAAGCTGTCGAAATGCGTATGCGCCCCAGCCCCAATCCCTCAAATAGCTCCTCTCTTGATTTTTAGCATACCCATTGCAGTGCAGTTCTTGGGGAGGCATCTGGGAGGAGGGACAATGTAGGTGGGAGGCCTGTAGCTTTGGGCGAAGAAGAGTCATGCCTATGTGTGACTGCCTCTGGATTCTGCTCCTCTGGGGTCAGACCCAAAATGGAGAGCACTGTGGCAGTTGCCAGATGTCTTGCGGGGAAATGGAGGGATGAGATGGGATGATGGAGTAATGTCTTCCTCCCGAGTTGAAAAAAGCACCGAGAAAGAGAAAGAGACCTGGTGCATGCTGCGGTGAAAGAGGCAATGCTGGAGTTCTCTCTGAATGTGTGTGTTTCCTTTAGTTGTGAAATGTTTTTTGAGTGTTAGTGCCCCATCCATCCCCTTTTCCAAATCAAGGTGCTTCTCTGGGAAGGAATGCTGTGGCTGGTGCCATTTTGTTCCTGGACTTTCCCAGAATCTGGCCGCGAACAGGATTTTCTGAGCTTTCCAAGCTGTTGCTTTTGGTGCCTGAATCCATTTGTTTTGCCCTCTTCCCCACTAGTATTTTAATAATAGTAGTAATAACGATAACAGCAACAACTGTTTTTACTCAGAAGGACTTTTCCCTTTGGAAATTTTAGCTGCAAAACACCTCAAAATTAGCCAGTGTTAATGACAAGCCCCTGAGCCTTTGTGCTCAACGAAAGCATTCTCTGGCTTGTTTAATACACCGTCTCACCATGGTTTTACTTAGCTGAAAAACCTGCAACTTCTCATCTTGGATAGCTATTTCTCTTAGGCCTCCGGGATCCTGGTGAGGTCTGGCAGATTGGTGCTGCCTCAGTTTCAGTGAATGCATTGCTCTTCCCCACAGTTCATACTGAGTTTTTAAAGAAACTGGCTGCGTGAGAATGCACAGTGGCACCTTGCAGCAGAAGTGGGCCTTTCAGTCCTTGCCGCTGTCTTCCCACTGGGCCTCTTTTTGCTGCCTCAAAGCTTTTGCAGTGATTTCTCCCTAGAATGAGTGCCACTTTAAAAGGAGGGTCTTCTGTGCTTTCCCCTTTGGTGCAACATTGGCTGCTGGGCCCATAGAGTCTGCCTGGAGAGCAAATTTTTCTGTGCAAGGCTGTTGATGCTTTTTGGGACGGTGGCCACCGAGGTCCCTTGGGCCTCCCTTTGCCCTCAGCCAGGAGGCTCCTAGGTGGCCTTAAAGGGTACTCTTGGCCCACTGGGAGCAGCTCAGGGATAATAATCCAGTCTTTGCCAAGCAGGGTTGTGCCAAAGATGACTGAGAGCAGAGGAGGGGGTCGTGCAGCCTGTCTCCCATCAGCTCCTGAGCCTGAAGAGCCAGTGGTGAAGAATGCTGGGAAGTGTAGTCCAACAGTATTTGGAGAGCCCCAGACTCCCCATCAGCCCTTTGGCCTCTGGAGCGTTCATAGTGAAAGCCGTTGGTCTTCAGAGCACCCCTAGTTCTGCAATTCCAGTAAGAAGCTCGACAGGCTTTCTCGGGGCCATCTTGGATTTTCCTCTGCTCAAGCTCATCCTTGTAGCTGCAGAACCTTGTCAATAAGAGGCCTGTGGTGAAGCTGCTGCTCCTTGAAGGGGGTCCAGGGAAGGGCCTGCTCTTGCCTCTCCGAACCCGTGACTTTCCTCTCCCAAAAGAGGCAGTCCGGCAGTTTGTGATCTTGCAGCGCTTGGCCAGGAGAGACGGAGGAGCCCCTGATCAGCTGCCTGGTCATGTGAGGGCCATTGGCCGGCCGGAGGGGGAGCAGGGAGCCCCAGGGATCCATGGGGGGGGCTAATCCCTTTGACACATGTTCCCTCACAAGACTTCAAGCCAGTCAGCAGGAAGCCAAGAAGCAACAAGGAGCCTTCCTTCCTTCCTCCCTTCCTTGCATGGGCTTGGCATGCCCACCTCTGTCTGGGGAGATGATGGGAGTCTCTATGACCATCGCCTGAGAGACTCCCTTAACAGGGAGGGGGCACAGTGGGGTCCTCCCCAGATGTTGCATCCTCTCAAGCTACTTAACCTTTAATCTGTGTGTATGTGCGGGGGGGGGGGGCCCAACTTTGCTAAACATGTGACCTGTGCCCCTCTTGTATTATTCCAGCCCCATTAAAGGAAGTAATCACATTCCTTGGAGGAAAAGAGAGGTCAGGAAGGTGGCAGATGTCACAAAGCCAGCCACTTGTGCTAATCCCAACCTGATCTGCAAGACAGACTCTGGGAGCATTAGGCAGCCGATTGCTGAGGCACATTTGGGGGGGGGGTCTGGCGGCAGATCCAAGAGAGTGTAGGGCAATGGGCTTCATAGCCCAAGAGGCCTTCCTGGAGACCCGGCCTCTGCCCAGGGCCTGAATTCTATTCCAGAGGACTAAAAGCTGATCCTCCCATGCTTCAAAAACACTGGTCAAAGGAACAGTCAAAGGACTAAAAGCTGTCCCTAGTGAGGCTCTGCGTGTGCCAACATGTGCCAGCAGGAGTTGTGTTGTTGGGGTGTGGTTCCTTTTTGGAGGTTTGATTCCAGGCCATGGGGCTGAGAGCCTCTGGCCTTTGGGGCCTTAGTGGGTTTGGTCTTCACTGGTTAGCTTTTGTAGAAGGAGTGGGAATGATGTGGCCCCTGGGATGCTTGCATGGCTAGCAAGTGGGGGAAGGAGGCGGTTTTGGGATTGAACAAGTGTGGGGCACCTTCATCTTAACATCTGTTTCAATGTAGTTCTGTTTTTGTGCTTTGAGTGAGTCTATTTTTAACTTGCCATGTGATGTTATTTTATATCATATTTACAAAGCTGAAATGCAAAACTTCCTGTAGTAACTTGTTGGAAAACTTCTTCTGCACATGAGGTTCCACTTAGCATCCTTGCCTTCCCTGGCATCAGCCCCTCTGTTGACTGTCTGTCTGTGGAGCTGTTCAGACAGAGCTCTTGTAGTGCTGTGTTGGGGGCTGCACCTCCAAAGGCCTTTGTGTAGCCCTCGCTTTTGGGAAACATGATGGCAGGAGGGACAGAATTAGGGTGCAAAGCTTTAAACAGCTCCTTCCTTCCTTCCTTCCTTCCTTCCTTCCTTCCTTCCTTCCAATTTCCTGCACACACAGATCTGCCTTTCCTCTGGTTCTTTTGAGGAAATGGGGACGGAGCTGAGGCCACTTCTGGTCAGCTTGCCAGAGACGTCTGGGCAAGGACCAGGAAGAAGAGCCCCCAAAGAGATGGAGCAAATATTTATTTTCTCACTCTGTCACCTGCATAGGCTTTTTTTTCACCTTGCTCTGCCACATAGTTCTTAATGGGAGATACTGGGCGAGATGTTATAAAGAGATAGGCATAAATAAATCTGTATTATTTTGGAAAAGGTGGCTTCATCAGCATAGGCTTTGGGTATGCGTGTGTGCATGCAGGGGCCAGAGATGTGCTGAATGGTGAAGGCAGGCAAATTCAGGGCAGGCTAACAGCTGAGTTCCTTGCAGTAACTGCCATGGTTCATCCCACTGCAGTTTGCATTCCAACTTGGATGCTGTTTGAAGGCTCTTTTCCCCAGAGTCTGGTGGCGGAATGGGGCCCTCTGCTTCTTCTGGAGCCCCAGGTAGCCCTCAGCACCCTTCCTGGGGGGATCCTCTTTGCCTCGAAAGCAGCCAGAGAGTGCTGCGTGGTGCTAGTTCTGCTCCTGCCTTCCAGGAAGGTGCTGCCAGGAGGTGGTGCAAAGAGACCGTTTCCTCACCTTGGATGGAGAAACCAGGCGCTGGAAGAGGCTGGTCATAGGCATGAATTTGCCATAGAGGGGATCATGGTTCAGGGAATCATGGTCAAGGGCTGTTAGGCCTTGGTGTTGCACCGACCCTCCAGACTCCCCAGATAGGCCTCCTCAGTGCTACATTATCTTTTCAATCCTTCCTTTTCGGTTGGGAGGCTTGTTGCCACAGCTAGCAAATAGGTTTGGTGTAAGAAAATGCAGTGGTTTCTGAAAGAACATACCAGTCCTCCAGTGCTTTGACTAATAGTCAGAACTCATAGTTGCTTCCAGGAAACCTCTGGAGGAGCAGCCGCGAGTGAGCCTCTGGAGACAATGGCGCACAGTCCCCACTTGCTCACCTGCTGGACAGGAACAGCTGAGCTTGCCCCGTTTGTTGCGCTGGGTATTGCCATGCGTGTGCTGACAGCCGATCTGGCGGGTTACGTCTCTGCGAAGTCTGTACTTCGCAAGTATCTCTGTGAAGTAATTACTCAGTTGTATTTCCCTAACACCTCTCCCTGCCTTTCTAGTATTCCTGCTTACAGAAATAGCATAACAGATTTAATTCTGGCATTTTTCAGTGTGCTGGAGTGGGTGAGGCACCGTCTGTGTCAGACGCAAGAAGCAAAAGCAGGGTGTCGGGGAGATATGGGAGGCGTAGAGGATCTCCTGGCGGCAGCTTCCGCATTGCTAATTGAGCAGATTCATTAGGCACTGTCAGTTTGCAGGTTATGAACTGTGTGCCTTGGGGAGGGATGCCAGGTAACCACCCTGCAATGACACCTCTTAGCAGAAGAGGTGTCTGGGTTGCCAGTCTTTTCTGTCTGCTGCTCTAGTCAAGCTGTTGGGTGGCATGACATACTCTCCAGCATGTAACTCCGCAGGCAACCCTTCCTTCCTTGGGGTTTCCTTGAGGAGTCCCTGGGCATTTCAAGCCCCCGATGGACCCTCTCAGCGGCTCACAGAATTCCCTTTGCCACTTTCTGGGCACAAGCTGAACTCAAAGCAGTCCTTCTAACCCACCTTTGCAGTGTATGCTTTAGGTCTCTCAACTATAAAATAGGTCTCTCAAACATTTTCAGATAGCTTTGTAGGTAAACCATTAAAACGAATGCCAGTGAGCTCCCCCAAGTCTTATTTCCCCAACTAACTGACATGATTCCTTTTAATGGCAGTGAGCAAATGTTGCTGGTTTTAGCATGATATTGAATCTTTAACCAGTAATATGGAAGTTGTTTTGCTGTGCTGCTTTTGTGTCCCCCTCCCTAGTATTTCTTAAAAGGCAGGTTTGCAGGGGCCCACCTCCAGGACCCATCTGCCACTCGGCCCCCAGCCATCACACCCTGTTGCCAGTGCTGTCGGAAATAAACCTTATAAATCAGACCCTTGGTATCTGCTGGGGTTTGGTCCCAGGACCCTCTGTGGATACCAGAATCCATGGATGCTCAAGTCCCATTGTATACAGTGGGGTAGTAAAATGATGTCCTTTATCTAAAATGGCATAATAAAGGTTTGCTTTGAGGGGGGGAGAGAAATTGGAACATTTTCAAGCCATGGATGGTTGAATCTGTGGATACGAAGGGTCAACCGTATGGCCTTCTTTAATCTTATGCAGCTGTGTGGGACTCCTAGAGTCATCCAGGCTCAGAGGGAGATTGACTCAAAGTCCTCCATAACTGGAGAGGTTTGTAGCAGAGTGAGATTTGAACCCAAGTTCCCTAGTCCTAATCTGACTCTCTACTCACTACTCCCCATTCATATGGCAGTCCCAATTTGGGAGGCAGACTGAAGGTGGAAGAAAAAACAAAAGTAGTATGCACTAGGGCAGCTGTGGGAGAGGTTGTGATTTATGCACACTGACAGGCGCACCATGTACCTCTCTGGGAAACTCTGCCCCATAATTCTAGAGGAGTCAAGTGTGGCTCTTGCAGGTGCTTTCCTTTGAGAACGGCCCTGGTTTAACCTTGAGAATTAAGTGTGGGGCTTTTTCCCATCGCCTTTCCAGCCTTTGCCCAGATGCTTAGACAGGAAACTTGGCTTCTGTTGAGAAACAAGTGGCTCAGCTGCTCCTTTTAGGCCTGACCTCCATTTGTAAATCCTTAAAAGCATGGAGCCATGAATGCGTGGGAAGAAGAAGAAGAGATGGGGGAAGAGGGAGCGGCAGAGAAAGGGGCAGGGAGACTCCATACCTCTGCCTCCATGGGGTTTTCCTCCTGACCTGGTTTTGCTCCGTTGTGGGGGTCAGTCTCAGGGGGCTGGTGGGAGGAAGAGGTTGGCAAAGATGCCAGGGTCCTTGGCCTGCCAACCCCTTCCCTTGACCCTTTGTCCAGCAGGCAAAGTGGGCTTTGCTTTTTCTAGGTTGCTGAAGGGGGGCAGGTGGACCAGGAGCCACATGCCACTTCCAGAAACTTTTCTCACATTCATCCAGACCCCCACCCCACCATATATTTAATAGTAATATTAAATAATACAGTAAATATAAATATTAATATTTCCAAGCATCTTGACACAGTGGCTTGTGTCCATGGGAAAATTCCCCCTTTTATCCTGTGGTCCAGTCATTTTTGTGGGTGACTCTGAGGGAAAGGATAAGATCCTCTAAGCGAAGTTAATCCTCCTGGTGTGTTCCTTGGGGTCGAGGGGCAGAAGAGGGGCAGAGGGAGACATGGGGCCCACCTGCCTGCCCTCCTGGTAACAGCCTCCTCTCCTCCTTGCAGGTGCCAAGGGGGCCCTGGAGTGCTCTCCCTCCACTCCCACTATGAACTCCTACTTCTACAAGTTCATGATCAACTTGCTCAAGAGGTTCAGCAGCGAGCGGAAGCTGCTGGAGATGCGGGGAGCCTTCATTATCAGGTGAGCCTAAGCCCCTTCAGGCACTGCGTTCTGGGGGGGAGTGTGGGTCTCCATGAGCCCCTTCCCTTTCCGTTCTCTCCCAAAGGCTTGGGGTGCAGCTGGGGACAGGGCTCTCCCAGGCTGGGGGCTGGCTGGGGACTCTGTGTGCTGGCGGCCCATCAAATGCTGGATATTTACCCGGATGGGAGGCTTTCTCCAGTTGGCACCACCTTTTGATTTGTTTAGTGGACACCAGACTGCAAGGCAGTCACATCAAGGACTGTCCAGGTGACTCAGTGTGGGGAGGACGGCATGCTGACCCTAGACCAAGGAGTCCTGCTGCTGTTTGTGGCTTCTGGACCCAGCTGGGGATTCCTTCTGGCCCCTTCCTATCCACTGCACTGTGGGGCATCTTCTGTCCCATTCACTTTGGAGACGGCTTCCTTTGGGAATGTCTGGAAGAGGCTGAACGATCACCTGGCAAAGGCTGTGAGGGGCAGTGGCCAGAGGCCCCAAGGCCCTGAGAAGTGGCCTTGCAGAGGAGGAACCCCTTGTGCTTTTCCCACCACCTTCATGGGGCTGGTGCAGGTGGAACAGAACACATGGCTGTCGGCAACGCCAGCTGAGAGAGCCAAGCCTCCGGCTCTTTGATAAAGTGTGATGCCAGTGAATCCAGGCAGCTGTGGGCTTCCTGGGAGAGGGCAGAGAGGCTCAGCTGGGCATGACGACAGTGCTGGCCGGTTGCCCTGTTTTCATGACCCCCTCCCCATCTTTCGGGGCTTGGTTGGATTTGCAGAAAGGGAGGCTGTGCTGGGTAGTTTGTACAGCGCTGTGTAAATTTACAGCGCTTCATAAATAAAGGTTAATAATAATAATAGTCTGGGCAGGGGCTATCCACCGTGGGCTTTGGCCCTAGGTTTTCTGGGTGCCGTGAAGCAGCCCCTTCTCCAGCAGTCCTTGTTTTGATGTGCACATTCCTGGCCTTTGGGTTTTCTAGAGGCTTTGCTGCATGAAGGAAAAAAAACCCCTTCTAGAGAAGCCAAACAAACAGCTGGTTTGGCAAGACCGCACTCGCTGCAGGCCTGTGGTCAGCTGGATGATGCAGGGCAGAAAACAGCTCCCACTTCTGTGCAAGGGGGAGCCAGCACCCCAGTCTTCTGTGGCTTATGAGGAAAATTCAGGTGCCTGGCAAGACGGGCAAAGCATCCCAGCACCAAGGAGATGAACTTTGGCTGTGATGAGGAGGAGGAGGAGGAGGCACATTTTGTTGAGCAGGACACAACAACTTTTCCAGCAGCATTTACATAAGAGGCTTTGGGGAGCTTGACAGCCCCACCCCAATTGGCTTGTAGATCGGAGGGGGGGATCCCATTTGTGGTGTTGAAACGTAGGTCCCTTTTTAATTGCTCTGCAGCAAGAGGCAGAATGAACCTGCCCTTTCAGGCCATATTTGAGAGGTGGCCCTTGTCTTTCGTTGGCCTGTTCTGAACACCACAAGGCTGATTCTTGTCCACTCCTGTTGTCTTCCCCACATCCAGATTGGAGTCTCTGGCCAAGTTTTGCTGGTTTTGCAATCACTTCTTCCCCTGGAGAGAACACACCTCCCACCTGCCTGCCAGTTACCTTCTTCTGGGTGCCCCTTGGGGATGGTGTCCTTTATTGGCCTTCACACATTCTCCCTGCCTCTGTTCCCTTCTTTCTAGCTTTCTGCTCAAACTGCGGCAGAAGAGCAGAGCTGGGGGGTAATACTACTAGTGGCTGGTGAAAAGGAACGCTTTCATGAAGAATGACTGCAGCAACGGAGGTTGGCCAGGTGCCCCTTGCATGAGACAAAGATGCTGACATTTAGAAAGGCATAGGAGATAAGACTGTGCTGCAGGAAATGGGTTGGGGCTGGGTGCAGCGGGTTCCTGGGCATTTTGCTGTGTGCCCAGCGGTGCCTGGAGGAGAGGGGGGCATCATCCCATCCCATCCCATCCCAGCCACGTTTCTGTCCACTTGGATTGTTCCTCAGAGGCATCTGATCCATCACAGCTTCTGCGCATTAGCATCCAGTCTTCCAAACAGTTTAAATGGGTCTGCATTTAGGGAAGTGAAAGGCTTGAGCTGACAAATTGCTGCAGTTAACAGAAAATGTCACAACCGACATTCTTAAAATACTTCTTTTTAAAAATCTGGAGCATGAGGCAATCCCCAAGTGCCTTGTCCCAAAATAAAAGAAAGGGGTTGGTCGGCTTCTGTGGCATACTTGGCAGTGAGATGTAATGGGCCCTTAGCTGTAGCCTCCTGGCCTTGACATATTGGAGCAAGGGCTGGGTCAGTTGCATTCTTGAGATTTAAACGTATTTGTTTCAGCGATGGGCCTTTCTTTTTCTTTTTTCTTTTTTTTTTGGTCACGTTGTACATATCCAGACAGGACACCGTGGGGCTGAACCGTAGGGACGGCCTGCCCCCAGAAATCTCAATGTGTGTGGAGGCAAGGATGGGCTAATTATGTTTCTGAGCTTTAGTATTTCTGCATTTATGGCTTTTGGAATGGTCGGTGGTCATCAACTGTGGCAAGCCTTTTTGGGGCTCCCATAGTGCCCCATACTTCCTTTTCCCCCGTCTCAGGACAGAAAGTGCATTTCATATAGGTGGTTCCCTTATCTGAAAATTCGGAAGTTCTAACCAGGTCTCAAATGGGAAACCTTTGCTTTCTCATGGGTCAGTGTACCCAAACTTTGTTTCAGTACACAAATATTTTAAAATACAGTGGGTCTCGCCTTACGCGGGGATCCGTTCTGGATCCCTCCGCATAAGGCGATTTCGCCTATGCTCAAGCCCAATGGAAACAATGGGCTTGTGCTGGCAGCGCGGCGACATGCTGGCGCAACGGGCGTGCGCGCCCATTCAATTGAATGGGATGCGCCGCCTTTCTGCCCCGCGCGCACCGCAGCTGAGCGTGTATGCTCAAGCTGCGTAAAGCCACCTGCGTATGACGGGGCGCTGTATTGGGTTCTTCGGGCATATGTAGAAGGTTGTATATGAAACATAGATGACTTTTGTGTTTAGATTCATTGTGGACACTGAGGCGGCTTCTGCACGGGGGAAGGCTTGCTGCCCATAGAAAAACCTCTACTGTTTGGAGTGAGCAGGCCCTGTCCCTTGCAGCTCAGCAAAAGGGGGCCGCTCATGCCAGGGAATGCGATGGCTCAAGAGCCGGTGGTTGGTTCCTGCCAGCTCTGGGGATGGTAGGCTTGGGGGACTGTCAGAGGTGGAAGGGTGCCATCAAGTGCTTCTTCCCATCCCTCATAAGCCACAGAAGACACTTGGGTGCTGGCTCCCCTTTGCACAGAAGTGGGAGCTGTTTTCTGCCCTGCATTCATCCAGCTGACCACAGGCCGATCGAGTGCAAGTCTTGCCAGCCCAGCTGTTTGGCTTCTCTAGAAGGTTTTTTTTCCTTCATGCAGCAAAGCTCTCTAGAAAACAAAGGCCAGGAATGTGCCATCAAAACACAAGGACTGCTGGAGAAAGGGCTGCTTCAATCGGCACCCAGAAACACTAGGGCCAAAGCCCACGGTGGATAGCCCCTGCCCAGACTACCCAGCACAGCCTCCCTTTCTGCAAATCCAACCAAGCCCTGAAAGATGGGGAGGGGGTCATGAAAACAGGGCAACCGGCCAGCGCCGTCGTCATGCTCAGCTGAGCCTCTCAGGGGTGAAGGGTGTCATCAAGTGCTTCTTGCCCATCCCATGGTCCCTCCAGGTATGGCCAGCCTGCTAGAAATCTTGAACCTCTCGCCTTGAACACCTTGGCTGGGCAGGACTATGGAAGGCATCTTTTGGCCCTTTTGTGTATACTGTGGTTTGAGGTGCGTAATGCGCTAGGCCTTACTGGGATATAGAGTCACAAGGAAAATGTAGAATGTGGGTTTTAATAGTAGCCAGGCATTAAAGGGTGACTGTGAGCCATAATGATTAGGCATTTAAGCAGGAAGAGACATCAAAAGATAGTCAACAAGGGCTGTAAAGTCCTGTAGAATGCCACCAGTCTGAAAAGTCACTCAGGCACATTGGCTGGACCCTTTGTGGCACCAGAGGGAGAGGCAAGGCCTAGTAGGCCTCATGGAGCCTTGGCTAGAGTAGGGCCGAGCATTTTACCTCAGAGAGGGTTGCTACTAGTGTGGGTGGTGGATGGTGTCGATGTATATAGTGTTTCACACAGTGGAACTTCTTCTAAGGATAAAAGCCTCATCTGAGAGAGGTTTACAGTGTCTCTTTGTTCAGAAAGGGAGAGGCGTTTCTCCAGCTCACAAGCTGCTGACTACAGTCACGAAGGTGGAAAATCTGGCACCCAACGTTGACTTGTTGCCTCACACACTGCGCAACATCAAAAGCGTTTTAACACTTGTGCCCTCTGGACTGCCCCACCATCAGCCATGCGCACCTGGCAGCTGAGCATATTGGTTCCTCGGCAAATGCACGCTGCCACCTGCTCTTGGCCACTGAGCCATTGGCTGGCTGCCCCTCCCTGGCCCTTCCTTGGGCCATGTGCCCTAATCCAGCCACTTGTCTCCCTGCATGGAACCAGTTGCGTTGGAGGACATCCTTTCGGATGAAACGGAATCCGCTCGTCAGAAGCGAATGTCTTCCACATTTCCCACATTATTGACGGGACGTCAGGGACTTTCCATGCAGAAAGAGCTTCAGCTGCTGGCTGGGATCAGAGCGGATGGATCAAGGGCAGCTGCTGCGCTGCCTGAGTTGAGTCCTCCCTCTTTCCAGCTCTGTCCTCCGAGGAGAGACCCCCGTGAACCTCCCAGAGGTTCAGCAAGGCGGAAGAGCCGCCTGAGCAAAGGAGTCATTTATTTGAAGCAAGGAAATTAGATGCAGCCCTCTCACAGCCCATTCCCCTCCTTAGTCCTCATGCATTGCGGGCAGCTGTTCTTCGTCAGAGATTTATGAACCGGGGTTGAGGAACTGTGTGTTTCATGGAAAGCGTAGCTTCATCTCCTCCTAGGCAGCTGAGGTTTTCCATAACTCTCTTCAGACATCTCTTAGTTTTAGTTGTCTTTCAGTTTGAGTAGAAAGGTCCTGAGATGAGGAAGAAATGGAAAGCATTTTAAAAATGAGGTTCCTGAAGTGTAAATCTGGCCTTTCTGTTATCTCAGAAGCGTATTGGTCCATCCTTGTGGTCTTGCAAGAAAGATCAGTTGCGCTAGAAGGATCATGACTCCGTTGCAAAGTGGAAAGAGACCCCTTTGACCCCCATCTCCCCTCGTGTGACGTCCAGGGAGGATTCCTGTGGGGCAGTTTCAGGTTGTGCCTCGTGCGAGAGAGACCATTCAGGTGACCCCATGGGACTGGCCCGGCTCTTAGGCCTTATAGCCGGCTGTTGGGACTTGGGGGGCTGCTGCTCTGTTCCTTGTGGTATTCCAGGATCATGTATCTTCACATAGGAAGACCTATGCAGGCAGGTCCCTAGTGCCAAAACCCCCCACCCCAAAGGCAGTGCGCACTGTGGGCATGAAGCAGGATGGGCAGATGACCCTGGAGTAGCCCTTGTTTTCATTCTTTGGGGCTGGACCCCAAATTTGGGTGGCTCCTGCTCTTGAAGCTTGCCTCTCACCCTCCCCACTCTTGGCCTCCGTCTCCCATAAGAAAACCTTTTAATGAGTGTTGGCGCTCTTGTGGGAAATGGCTTCTCCCTAGTTTTTCTGCTCAGGACTGATTGAATGGCTATTCTTGGCCTTTTTAATGAATTATTATTCTGTGCTGGAAATAGATCAAAACCGGGGCTTAAAGCCCTTTTAGAAGGGGCTGAAAGAGAGAACGGTTCGAGCCTTGCCCGAGGTAACTTGAGGGCAGCTTACCCTCTTGGGTCACTCTTTCTTTCTTTCTTTCTTTCTTTCTTTCTTTCCCATGTCCTTTGAATGGGCGCAGGGGCAGTGCCAAGCCGCACATGGGGCTTTGTCTCAGGCGTCCTCAAGCAAACCACGGGTTGGTGGCAGCAGCAGCAGCCTTGGCAGGAAAAAGGGAGGATTTGGGGGAAGAGGAGGAGAGAGAGGAAAAGCAGAGAGGGATGGAGGCAGAGGAGTGCCTGTTGGATCCACAGAAAGGCCTTCCCCAGAGTGAATTTCATTTTCCGTTTCTGGTGTAGAGGAAGAAAACTCTTTGGGATTCCTGGGTTTGTTCAGTAGAGATTCCTGGGATGAAGCCTCCAGAAAGGTGTTGGGTCAGGAAATGAATGAACTCTGGGTGAAAAAGCTGGCAAATTAGGTCTCAAAGTGGGCAAGAGAGAGAGAGAGAGAGAGAGAGAGGATGGAGCCCCTTTTTGGGGAGGAAGGGACAGATAGAGAAGCCCCCGTCTCTCTCTTGGGAGCATGTGCTGCCCACCTTCCTTGACCACTTCCCTGGCCTGGCTCCACGCAGCCTTCCTTGCCATCCAGCGCATCCTTCCGTCCCCATGAAGAGGCCCTTTGTGGCCCAAGCGGCCAGGAATGACTGCTCTCTTAAGCGCAAGAGAAATGCATTGGCCTAATGCCAGTTGCCGGCCTCAACCAGAGCAACCAGACTCACGAAAGCAGTCACTGAAGGACTGGCCATTGCTACCTGGGCAAAACCCAGTCTGCTCTAGCTGGCATTAGGGCCATTTTATTGAGGGGTAGCAAAGGCTTAAGGCTGTGCTGCCTGCCAGGCACCTGGTGTTCATCTCCATGTTTCCTGAGCCTTTGCCCTTCCCTTCAAGGCCATTTGTGGAAGAGCTGGGCTTTGGATCCAGCTTCAGCCCCTTCACAACCCCCCTCCCACTCCTTTCAATTTGCTGTAAAACATCTGATAAACCTCAAAATTACTTTTATTAATCCAGGGCAGATTGGGCCAGAGAGGGCAGGGGAGATGGGGAAGGAGGCTGCTCTTGCTAGGTCCCAGAGAGTGGGCCAGAAGGGAAGAAAGGGCACCAAGGCACACTCTCTCAGCTCCTCTTGGAAAAAGGCAACTGTTGGAGACCCAGCAAAGAACCTGGTGCAGCTCCAAACATTCCTCTGTCTCTCTGCCCTGTTTTTCCTCCTTTCCTATTTTTGGACCATGGAGGATGGTTTGCTGCTACAAGACTGTGCCTTCTGTATCTTCTCTTGCCCCCCCCCCAGTCTCCCCAAATGTTGTTATGGGATGCAGGCTGCCAGATGCCAAGAGACCTATCTAGAGACACCAATGGGAGGGATGGTGTCTGCTTTGAGAATCACCTTTTGCTTTTCCATTTTCTATACATATCATCAGTTTTGTGGAAGAGGAATATGTGAAGATGTTTGTGAATGGGCATGCAGGGAAACCTCCTTTCTTCATTCAGCACCATGTATATGTTTCTCGTGGGACCTACCTCTCAAACTTTCCAAGCTGAGCAGCAGCATTGCTGTAGTCTTGTGCTAATCCTGGTTGCCACATTTCTGCCACAACCCAGTGACCTCTTCTGGCTAGCTTTCTTGAAAAGCTCCTCTCTGAATCCTGTTTTTATTACCAATGTTGCCTGTACAACAATCTGGCACACAGTGTGACCCGTTCACCCTCTGGCCTGAACACCCCATGGGTTGCCCAGCCAGAGCACACCCACTGAACCATTGGTTGAAAGGTAAGTCAACACATTGGTAAATCCCATGGATCCTATGGGTCTGCTCTCACTGGAGACCAACCTGAACAATTCAGGCCAGAGCTATAAGATGCCATGAGAGTGAGGGGACATGGTTGCTGCCATTTGGGGAGCAGGTGTGGAGCTACCCAAGATGTTTCTCAGCTTTGTGGAACTGGGTTTGGTGGCTCTATGTGTTTGAGTGTGTGACTTTGGGGAACCCACACACACACCCTTTTTCTGTCAGCTCCTAACCATCCTTTCTTGGTGCTGTTTAGACAGCTGTGCCTGCTCCTGAACGCAGAGAACATTTTCCACTCCATGGCAGACATCCTTCTGCGAGAGGAGGACCTGAAGTTTGCCTCCACGATGGTCCACACCCTCAACACCATCCTCCTGACCTCTTCCGAACTCTTCCAGCTGAGGAACCAGCTCAAGGACCTGAAGACACTGGTAGGTTGGGAAGGGAGGCCCAGTGTCTCTCCTCGGACAGATCAGGCATTGCCTAGGACGGGTCAGGCTCTGCCTCCTCTCACTGGTCAGCCCCACAAGCACTTCTGGGGGGGGAGCTTCCCTTCATCCATGCTCCTTTCTGGCTGGGCTCAGGGGCACCAACCCTCTTCCTTCAGAGAGATTGCACCCAGCCTCATGGGGGTCTCATGGGGTTTTGCTGAAGCCAGGGAGTCCTTCGTATATTTTGATGAGAAATAAGGGTCAAGAAAATCTCGGGGTTAAACTGAAGTCATTGTGGCTAATGCATAGGAAGCACTCCCAAATGAGCACCACAGTCAACAGATGGGGGAGTGGTGGTAGCAGTGTGGCAGCCTTTGAGAGAAGGGTGAAAATGGGGCATGAGATGCTGTATGACCTCTGGGACCTTCTTGTCCCCCGTAACCCCTCTGTTCCACCCAGGGCTCAGCCTAGGATCAAGGGCTACATGGACAGCCTTGGGGTGCCAGGCTCCATGCTCACCTGGCTAATTTAGGAGATCCACCTGGTAGTGCAGATGTGCAGGAAGTAGCCTGCTTTGTGGTAGCTGAGCGCATGGCATTGGCCTCCGTTCCTTTGCCCTCTGAGGGGGCTGTGCCCATAGCCAGGTTCCTAGGTGGGTGTGAGAGAACAGGACTTGTGTGGCATGGATCAGCCTTGCCCATATATGGGCACATGGTGCTGTGTCTCCCCAGGAAAGCCGGAACCTCTTCTGCTGCCTGTACCGCTCCTGGTGCCACAACCCTGTGACCACCGTCTCCCTCTGCTTCCTTACCCAGAACTACAAGCACGCCTACGACCTCATCCAGAAGTTGTATCCTTCCAGTGTGTGTCTATGTGCTGGGTGCATTGGGTTGTCTAAAGCAGCCACAGGAACCGGCAGCTCTGCAGCAGCCTAGTTGAGCATCCGATTCAAAATGGCTGGGCCCGAGGTCCTTTGTACGGTGTGCGTCTCCACCTCCATTAAGGGCTGGAAGCATAAGCCACACTCTGCTCTTGCAGCAACTTCAGTCTGCTTTAACTGCTGTGGCTCCCTCCTAGGATTTGTAGTTTGATGAAGGCCTTTGAGTTCACTGCTATATAGGGGGAGTGTTGGAGCCATGGGGAAAAAGATGGAGTTATTTCAGTTGTATGAACTTTGTCTTATTTAGGCTAGGATATAGGATGGCAGTTGTGCAGCCCTGTAAGGGTTATTGGATTGCAACTCCCAGTATTCCTCAGAAGTGGCTATGCTGGCTGCTGGGAGCTGCAGTCAGATGGCATCTGGAGGGGACAGGGGCTGATGCCCAGTACCCTCTGTCAAAGGCTTCTTGGGAAAAGGTGAGTTTTGAGGGCAGTTACTAACATTTCAGTTCAGGAGAGGCCTCTTGAGTGGAAACATCTTGGAGAGGCCCATTTCGTGGGTGGGGGCTTTGTGTCTGTTGCTGGGTTTTTAGAGAGGCGTCTCCCTCCCGTGGCCTGAACTAATTTTAGCCTCTTGGGGCAGTGGGTTAGGGAGTGGGTTTTTGGGCGTTTAAAATCGGTCCTCACTCCGTGAGAATTCTTCCATGCAAATGCCACTTCCATGCTCAGAGAGATGGGAGGCTGCATTCTCAGCAACTGCCACGCTCTTGGCATAGCAGGCAAAACCCACCCTAAGCATTTATTTTTAGTTTGAGAAACATTTCTAGATTGCCTTGTAGCTCCCAGTGGGATTTTGTACAACAGAGGGAAAGAAGTAGGGAAATCTTTCTGTCCCCACAGATGGGACCTTTTGGAGGGCATGGAGAGAGGTGGACCTTTGGGTGCTGGAGGCCTCCTCTGCGCACCTCTTGCTCCACTTTGCAAAGCAGAACTTGGACCTTGGTGGAACAGGGTGTGTGCTAAAAATGCAGTTAAGTGCCACAGTTAACTCCACAACCTTCATTTTATTATTTTGTTTGTGTGGGGTGGTGGTGTTATACAAGTGTGTCTCCTCAGTGTCCACTCTTCAGTATCAGAAAGGATGCCCAGCACTGCTCCTCCCTGTTTGCAGCCCCTTGGTTCTCCTTACTACATTTACAGGCCACAGTGTGGGAAAATCCTCCAACCTGAGAGTGGGAAAGGACCCCTGCTGTCTTTTTGGTTTGGTGAGGGGGGGAGGTGAATCCTCCCACAGCAGTTTGTTAAAAAAGCCTCACAGGTTGGGGCCAGTTTTGGGTGCTGGTTGACTCTATGGCTTCCTTGGTGGGCAGATGAGTTTCCTTAGCAGCTGTGCGCAGCGGCGACCTGGAGGTCACAGTGGACTTCCTGATTGAGGTGGACAAACTGGTGCAGCTGATCGAGTGCCCGATTTTTACCTGTAAGCCGCCTTTTCTCTTTCAGCCAGGTGCAGGTGTGCGTGTGAGCGAGTGTTTGCAAGAGGCTTGTGGGGCAGCATCTGTGTGTATTGGTGCATATATGGGCCCCAGTCAGTTTCTCCCTCATTACAAGTGGTGACACGGCCCAAATAAATAGAGCAGAAGTTATGTGCCGTTTTGCTGCAAGACCCTCTCTTGCGCTTGTCCACAAGGGACATGCGGCAGCGTGGCGGTGGGCGGGACTCTGTGCAGAATGTAGGTTAGCAATGTGATGGGGAGTGTGATGTCCGCATATGAAGGTCTTAGTACTGCTGGCCTTTAGGACCAAGGGAGAGCAGGCACACTGTGGCCTAGAAATGCCAGTGGCTGTGGCCTGTCTCTTGCTGTGGGGGTCCACGCCTGCAGCCCCCCAAGCCCTGCAGCCCACCTCCCCTCTTCTCCTCTTTTCCTTCCAGATCTCCGGCTGCAGCTGCTGGACGTCAAGAGCAACCCGTACCTCATCAAGGCTCTTTATGGGCTCCTGATGCTTCTCCCGCAGAGCAGCGCCTTTCAGCTCCTTTCCCATCGGCTCCAATGCGTCCCCAACCCAGAGCTCATGCAGGCGGCTGCAGCAGCGGCGTAAGTCTGGCCCTTGGCTAAGCAGAACCCATCCTCTTGCCTCCCCCTCCTCATGCCAACACTGCCAGGGATCTGGGTTCCTCTTCTGGGCTGTCCCTACAGTCATCTGGTGATGGGTTTTGGCCTGGCCTTTTGGCCTTCCCAAATAGAGTGAGGAGTGGGTGCTGCTGTCTCAGAGACCCCAGTGGGCACCCCAGACCCTGAAGGAGAGGAAGGTGCTGCCCACTGAGGGCCTGGGCATTGCAGGGTCTCCTCTCCCTGTGATTGTTGCTGGTCAGTTCTGTAGCTCCGTTTTTCTGGCATTTATGGGGAGGGCAAATTAGCATCAGTGGCTGGGGTGGGCACTGTCTGGCAGGGTGCCATACTGGGGCAGTTGGTGAGGCCTCCTGGCAGGATGCCATTGCTGCACTGGGACAAAGGCGTCCACGTCTCGTGACACCAGAGGCAAAGGAACTCTCGGGACACCACTTTAGATCAGGGAGTCTCGCTTGACCAACACCCAAACCTCCCACCCCAAAGGGGTGCCCCATTGTGAAGGTGGGGAGGTCAGGATGTCATGGGGCTCTCCAGTCCCAGAGCCTGAATGTTCTGGGCTGCAGTGGGGAGAGGCCTGTGTGCCAACAGAAGGCTGATGGAGGTCGGGGGAGGGGGAGAGCCCTGGGAGCCTCAGGCCGTTTGTTTCCTGTACAGCAAGGAATCCTGGCACATTTGCCAAGGGAGGCTTCCACTCTATGGCACTGTGAACTGTACCTGGGTGCCAAGGCTTGCCAAGGCCTGGTTTTGGTCCGTGTTATTCCCCCTCCTTGCAAGAACAGAGCCTGGCGCAACACGGATCTTTCCACAGTGCATTGAGAAGGAAGGGTGGGTCCTTTATCTGGGTTGGGCTGCCTGCTGGCACCCTGTTTCTTGCAGAGTTGCCCCGGGTGGCAGCTGACCTGGATGAGGGGCAGTGGGGGCTTGGACACCGCTGTCCTGAGAAGAGGAGAGGCAGCCCTCTTCCCTCCATCCCATCCCATCCCAGCAGCTAGGCTTGTTTTCTTGGCCCGGCACAATGGAGCTCTTCCGAGTTTTGTCTATATTTGGTAACCCTCGGAGGGCCATGCCTCATCCACAGGCATTTGGCATCTGGGATGGAAAATTTTCACTTGTGGTATTGCCATGGAAACAAGCAGAGGAGCCCAGGAGGAGATGTGGAAGGCTCTCCTTCCCCTCCACTTGCCAGGGTCCCTCTGGGGCCTTGGTGGTCAGTCCTCTCCTCTGGCCACCCGGGGCCCAGGTTGTGCACGAGAGCTGCCCACTCCAGCTTCTCCTTATGGGGCACTGGCCTCACTTCCCCGGGCCCCTCTCCATGCCAGCGGCCAGCCTTGCCCCCCTTGCAGACCTGGCTCTTGGCCTCAGCTGCCTCTTGCTATCATCTTGTTAAAAGACTCCTAGAAGGAGCCAGGATCCTCTGGGAATTGTTCCTGAGCCAAAGAGCCATTCAAAATGTGACCTGGGCTCTGCTGCACATGGGTTTGTATGGCAGGCAGGTTGGTAACCATGTGGCCCATGGTCCAGACATGCCCCCTCTGTCTTCTTCAGCCTCATCCCAGGGCCGGTTTGTCTCCTGAGCCAAAAAGGGAACACTAAAATCCCTGGGAACTTCCCAGAGTGGCCATCTTCTTTCCAGAGAATTTAAGAAGGTCTCCTCTCCTGCCCCTGGGGGACTTTTGCAAAGTCAGGAATGGACTTCTGACCATTCCCAGTTTGTGATTCTGGGGGGAATGAGTGGTGTGTTCCCTCTGCAGGTCCTGGGGGCCAGGAATTGGTTGCAGCACTCCAGGACCCCCTCTCTAAGAGAGAGAGTCTCTGGAAAGTGTGCTGGGGGTTGCCTGACTTTTCCTTTCTTAGATGGGAATTAGAAGGTTTCCCTGCTCAGCTCCATTGGTGGCTGGGCTGGAGTGGCCGTGGGGCAGCACCTCCAAGGACCTTGCCCCCCAGTCAGGAAGCCTTTGGCCAGTAAGCTGTGGAGGTTCCTCCTGGCACCACTTCTCTGCACCCAGGAAGCAACCTTCTCGGCACCTTTTCTGTGGAGGCCCAGTTGCAGGATTTGGACCTCCTCCCTCCCTCCCTCCCTCCCTTTTGCCTTCCCCCAAACCCCCCTTTCGCTTTTTCCTCCTTGCCCCCCCCCCCCCCCCCACTGAATATTTGGAGCTGTCAGACAGGCTGAGCGTCTGCTTAACTGTGACCTACATTCCATTAAGCATTGGCAGTGACTTTCATAACAAATGCAGCTGGGAAGCCCCCTCCCAGCGCACGGCAAACATACACACGCACATGCACACGCAAGCTCTCACTCTCCTGCAGGCATGGCATTGATGGGAAAGAGAAAGACAAAGGTGACTCCTTTGCTTTTTTCCCTTTCCGGAAGGGGGCTTGTGCAGGGCAGGTTGGGGGAAGAGAGCAGAGGGGTTTGCAGCAGGATCTCTCCCCACCACCCAAAATCATTAAGCAAAGGGACCATTGGTCATCCGACTCAGGTAGTTGACATGTTGGGGTAGGGGGTCTTTTGCTGGAGCTCCCAGGTTTTTTATTAGAAGCCCCATCTGGTCCACACCAAGGTCTCTGAGCAAATGGTTCTGGCAGGAGCCTAATACTGGGAGGAAACTCAGAGGTCCTGGGGGCCACCATGCCCCGTCTCCCTCCGCAGCTCTCTGGCCACAGAATGGGGCTCCTCTGTCCAGCAGCATCCCTGGCAGATGGACGCTCCTCCTCCTTGCCAGTCCCTTCTCTGGGGGAGAACCCCCCCTCCCCGCTGACCCTCCTTCCAAGGCAGTCCATTCTGTCTAAATGTGAAGTTGCTCTCTGTATGAGAATGTGGTGTTCCTCTTCTCCTGTGGGGTGCTTTTCCTCTTCTGGAGAATGTGGGGGCGTTGGCTGGCACCTGTATCCCAAAGTGGGGCTGGGAGGGCACCTTTCTCCAGCTCCAGCCTGCGTACCTTTGCAGAGGAGACTTTGCCTGTTGCCTGCCATGGACTAAGGTTCCTGCTGCTTTTAACAGTGGTTTTTAAGTTTAACTGTATGGACTGCCCTGGAATTTCCCAAGAGCAGCATATAAATTTATTCCATTAATTTGTGGCAGTGGTTTGGCCACAGAGAAGGCTCTCTCTCTCTCTCACCATTAGCTGCTGGCTACTGAAGCTTCAGGATAGGCTTTCTGGGCCAGCCTTGAGTCTGTGGCCACTGGGCTGCCAGGAGCAGGGGCAGAGGGCTAGCCCCAGAGTGCCTTCTCTCACCTGTCCAAGGCTGCGGGTGGCCCTGGCAGGGGCTCTGCAAGCCAGGTCCTCCTTGTGGGGCCACCAGCCTGGCCCAAGTTGAGCCAAGGCAGCAGCCGGTGGCCATCCCCCTTTGGCCAGGGCTGCTCAAAACAGGTCTCCTGAAGCGTCCCGTCCCTCTCTCTTCAGTTCAGGCCAGGCTTCTGCACAAGGCCTGGCGCCTATCGAGTCTTTCCATTGCTCTGGAAACCCATAATCTGTATATCCCACGGTTTGCAATGTCCTGGGGCTGGTTGCCAAGGCCCAGAGTCTTCTCAAATGGTATTTCATCTTTCCCCACTTTGGAAAATGAGTTTTCAAGGTGTTTGGGACAGACGCTGACACTGCTGCTGCTTTGTGGGTTCCAGGGAAAGAGACAGGACTGGGAAAACCATCTCCTTTCTGGGAGCAGCTGATGTCAGCAAGACTTTGGGCGCTTGGAGGTCTCTCACTTGGCTTGCTGAGGGAGCGGGCGTTTGGCCGAGCAGCCGGGAGGAATTCTCCCTCCTACCAGCCAAGGTTGTTGTGGACAAAGCAGGCCCAGCATAGTCGGCCAACCGTGCGCCACTCTCCAATCAGGGGCACCCCAGTTCTTCAACTAAACTGGGCAGATATGTTATATATATCCTTCCATTTTCTCAAGACTAGGACACAAAGCAGCTTATTAACCAAAGCAGATGAAAACCTTTTTAAATCGGTTCATTTGGGTTGAACAGTGGGGAACTGGGAGGTTTAAAGGAGTGACCACTACCTGCCTCCCTTCAAAATGGGCATTGTGGGCATGTGGCCTGGCATCACTCCAGTGCCCTTGTGAGAAGGAGACAGCATCCTTGCACTTGCTCCTCCTCACCAGCATTTTGAGGGGAGGCCCTGAAAAACAGGCACTTCTTTGATCCCCTTATTCCTATAATCACCCTTTTTTTCCACCATTGCCTGGCCTGGCCTGTGGCTTTTGTGGGACTTGAAGCCACCCATGCCTGTCTGCAGTGGCCTTCTGACCCATCTCTGGGTCAGATTTTGTTTTCCATCAGCTCAACAAGAATCACTGATGCCTTCTGCTTCTTCCTTGCAGGGACAGCTCAAAGACCGGCCTCGGGTTCAAGAAGGCTGCCACTAACACCCCCATCGACTACGCCGAGCTGCTGCAGCACTTTGAGAAAGTCCAGGACAAACACCTGCAGGTCCGGCACCAGCGAGCCGCCCGGGGAGAGAACCTGGACCGAAGGGCAGTCTTCTGAAGGCCGGCCGGCCGGCCAGTCACCCCCTCCTTCCCTGCCAGGGGGCACAGAGAAAGTGGGTGGCCAGAGCAGTGTTGCTTCCATACTTGGGAACAATGTGGAGGTAAAAGGGCAGCCATGGGCATGTGGCCAAGGAGCACCCTGGCCTTCAGCAACCGGCCCCCGTTTGCCCCCAATGGAGGGGCTGCTCTTCATGAGGACGGAGCTGGTGGGGGGCCAGTCCTTGCCTTTCCTCAGGACCTTGCCTTGCAGCGGTCACACAATGGCCATAGCCTTGCTGTGACCATCACAGTTGGGAGAAAGGCCAGTGGGATGGAAAGGCAGCCTCTGGGGAGGCAGGTCTTTTGTGGCCCCCTCTGCCAGACTGGCCTGGGCACCTGTTTGCTCTCTCACCTGGCACGCCGGTCCTTGTGCATGCGACCGACACCTGCGACGTGCAAAAGGACCCCAGCAGGGCCACCCCAATCACGTCTGTGGGTGCACAGCCTTAAAAGTCCAGCCCCTGCCCCCTGCATTATGTGTACATGGACAGACAGATCTTGGACCAATGAGATTTGTAGCCTGAGGGCATCTTTGTACTATTGTAAAAATGTCCCTTGTTGAAATAAAAGGATCATGGGAAACTCAACCCCATTCCTGCCCCACAAGCAGGCGTCTCCTTTGGCTGCATCCCATTCCACACTGACCTCCTGCGCTGGACCCAAACCCACTCCAGGCCCATCAAATGGGGCCAATGGGACCTTCTGCCTGGGAAGGACACCAAGAAAGGGCAGGGGCTGGTTGGCCTTCAGCAGGAAAGATGGAGGCGAACCCCTCCCATCATCCACAAGCTGCCATAGGTTTCCTGGATGCCCCTGCAGCCCTGGGAGTGCTCTTGGGGCGAAGACAGGCGTGGGGTGTTTTTGTGGAGAGGATTTCTAAAACCAGGCTGCGATTGCAATGTACCTCTCAATTGCAAGGCATGGAAAATGCAAAGCCCAGCTGACTTGATTGATTGGGGTTTGTTTTTGTTTTTTTGAGGGGGGGATTAATGGAAAATCTTCATAGAAAATCCTGAGTCTTAAAAAGAGTTGGAGGGGGCCATGAGGGCCACCTGTTCGGACCCCCTTCTGCCAAGCAGGAACATGCCACTTCTGTTTAAAGACCTCCAAGGAGGCCCACTGCAATCTCAGGCAGCATCCACACTGGAGAAATAACCCAGTTTGGTGCCACTTTAACTTGTTGCCTGGCTCATGGCTATGGAATTCTGGGAGTTGGAGTTTGTTATGGGATCCTGAGCGGACCATCTTCTGTCCTGAGGGTAGCCTCTTGTTCTGTGTTCAGACACACACACACACACATATATATCAGACTAGTTTGGGGGGATATATATATATATATATATATATATATATATATATAGTCTGATACACACACACATATATATATATATATGGGGGATATATATATATATATATATTGATATAGTCTGACTCCTTTCTCTCAAACTAGTTTGGGAGAGAGATATTTATGTGTGTGTGTGTATTGTGTTTAGACCCCCCCCTCTCTCTCTCTCTCTATGTCTCCCCCAAAGTGTCCTGAGCCCCAGCTTTAAGAAGGAGAGCCTTTGGTGCCTGTGGGTCTCTCTCTCTCAGGGTTTTCGGGGCTGAGGCTGGTCCCCCCCAAACAGCGAGAGAGACTCGGGATAGAGGCCTTGCCAGGCCTGAGGGTGAGGCCATGGACCATCGAGGAGCCCCCCAGAGGGCCAGAGCGTCTGAGGAGGAGGGTCCCCCTCCGTCCTTCCGGCGCCACTTCCTGTTCATCTCTGCGCCTGCCCCGCCGCGGCCCCGCCCCTCCCTCCGCGCCCACGTGACCAGAGCCCTCCCCCTCCTCCTCGGCGGCGGCCATTCTGAGGGAGAGGAAGGGACAGAGGAGGAGGGATGGCGTCCGTCGGGGCCGAGCGCGGGAGCCGCTCAGCGCGGCCTGGAGCCCGGGGGCGGCCCTGAGAGAGCAGCGGAGGGAGGCTGTCGGTGAGGCAGGCGCCATGGAGGCCTGTGGCCCCGCGGCGTCGGAGAAGGAGTGCGGGGCGCTGGGGGGGCTCTTCCAAGCCATCGTCAACGACATGAAGGTGAGCGGCGGGAGGCAGGAGAAGCGCAGCCCCTTCGGCCGGGGAAGGAGGGAGGGAGAGCTTCCCTGGGCATGTGCAGAGCGCCGCGGAAGGGGGCTGGGGGCGGGGCCTGGGCGCCGAAGAGGGAGCCAGGGAGAGGGGCTCCTCGTCCCCTGCTCCGGCAGGACTGGCCCCGACTGAGGGGGGCGAAGGAAGGGAAGGGTTTGCTCGGGGCAGCTGGGGGGATATCGGGGAGGGACACTGGAGGGAGGGTTCCTCTGGCCCTTCTCTCCGCATCTGGGGCCCCTGACCCAAGGCCACGGAAAGCCGAGGGCCTGGTGCCTCCCTCCTTCCCCTCCGCCTCCGGACCCAGGGTTCACCCGGAGGGACCCCGCAGGCGCCTCTGGCCCCGCTGCCCTCTGGAGGGCCTCCTGCACTCGGGCGCAGGAGTCACCCCGGGACACGGGACACTCCTCGGCCGCAAGGGCTTCCTCGCTGGCTGTGGGCCACTCCTGGGGCCGACCCCGAGCTCTGGTCCCGAGCCCTCCAGGAGGAGGAGGAGGAGGAGGAGCGGGGCCTTCCTGGCGGATGCCCCCTTCCTTCCCTGCTCCCTCTGGGCCGGAAGGGGGGCAGAGGGACACGGCGCCCCAAGGAGGGCCCCGGCCCAGCCCCTTCTTCTTCGGCCGGGCAGCGATACCCAGAGTCATGGAGAGGGAAGGGCCCGAGGGTCCAGCTCTCTTCTGCCAGGCAGGAATGCCCCCAGGGCCACCCACTCGGCCAGGCGGGCGGGGAGACGTCGGGTCCCAGCGTTGGCAGGAGCAGAGCACCCCTGGGGCAGGCTCCCGTCCGCCTGGAGGCGAAGGAACAAGTAGTCGGCGCCTTCGTACGTGTGTGTCGCGTGTGCCTTGCTATCTATCCTTGACACTGGGTTTTGAAAGGATGTTTCATTGTTTCCAGAATGAAGGGCATTTCGGAACAGGGGCTGGTTGGGTGGCGCTGTTGTAAGCCGCCTTGGGAGCCCCGTTGGAGCAAAGGTGGGGTGGCAATGAATTAAATAACACAACCGGAGAGGGGGGGGATGTTATTATTGCTTGTCTTTTAACTGATGTTGTTTGTCTGTTGATTGTGGTTGTTCCCACGCCTCAGTCCATGGGGAGGGGGAGGTGAGAAAGTTGTTGTTGTTGTTGTTGTTATGCCTCCCCTCAAAAAACAAACAAACCCAGAAGAGGATGTAACAAATGGTCCAGAAAGGCAGTCAGCTTCATTGTGGAAAGGGAAAAGGAGTCCTGTGGCATCTTGAAGTCTGATATGTTTATTTGAGCAGGAGAAGGTGCGGACCCCAGTCCCTTTCCTCCTTTGCAGTGGAGGAAAAGACCCCAGCCTCAATTGTGGGTCCCTTTTGGGGGGGGGGCGGGGGGGGAAGGCCCAAAAAAAAAGACCAAAAAGAAACTGGGGGGGGGGGGGACACTTCCCCCCCATCCCAAAACCTGTAAAGCCCCCTGCTGGGCTGTGGGGCGGGGCTTTTGGATCATTGGGGAGGGGTCCCCCTGCCCCATTTCCTCCCATTCTGCTGAGGCCGTCTTCCTCCTGGGCCCCCTCTGGGGATTTAAGATGGCCGCTCTTCTTGCTGGGTGGGTGAGCTTTAATGGGGGCAGCCCCTCCCAGGATGGGCTGGTTTTCAAACAGGACACCCCCTGCCCCCTAAGTAGCCTCATGGGGGGCTTACCCTCAGGCTCTACAAGAAGGAAAGGCCTTCTTGCCAGCAGCTGTACCTGGAATTGACAGGTAGGTTTTGTTGACCCACAAGGAGCCATGGGTAGCCACTACCCCATTGGGGTTTGAGGCAAGGAAGGGATCTTGCCAGAAACTCCCTTCAAGCCTGGATTTTCTTGCAACATGCCTTGGGTGATTTTGGGAGCCGCCAAGCAAAGCCATCCCACATTTAATGCCTGACAGTGAAATTTTGGTGGGTCTTCTCTCCTGCCCCCCATGGGGAGCTTTTTTTGGGGGGGGAAGGAGGTGGGGCAGGAGAGGAGACCCCCCCCCCCAAGCTAGGGGCACTCCTAAATCTCTTCCCCACTCCTTTGACTGGCTCAGGCCGCCTTTGGTAACCTGAGGGGGCTACCAAAGCCCCTTTGATAGGGGGGGGGCGCTATGTCAGCCCCAGGGCTCTTCCAGCCCCCCTCCATTTACTCTCTGCCCCTCTTCCTCTCCCACCTCCCCTTTTCCTTCCCTCTGATCTGTGCATTTTACATTCGGGAGGGAAAGGGGATTCAAACCATGTTCTCTTTTGCTTTAAATATAGGCTTCCTAATCACCATGACCCACTTTTTTCCTCCTGTCTGTTGCTGCTTCTTCCTTTCCTTTCCAATTTTTCTGCCTCTCCCTGTTTGGTGAATTTTAGCATTCTTGATAAACAGTGGTTGCTGATGGGATCCCGGTTGGGGGTCTGCAAGGTGGGTCCCCCCCCTCACTTTGTTGTCACTCTTTCTACTCAGAAAGTTAGGGCAATCCCTGGCCTTGTGGCTCGACCACAGCTCCCACCAGCCTCAGCCAACATAGCCATGCTGCAAAGATGATGGGAGTTGCAATACAGCAGTGCTTGGAAGTCTGCACATTCTCCACTGTTGGTGGGGGGAGGACAAGGTCTGTGTGTGGAACTGGAAGCTATCTGCTAATACTCTGCTTGTGGTTTGGGTCCAGCATCACCCAGAAACGTGGGGAAGGAACATTGTGCAGATGTGGCAACGCAACCCCTCTGTCAGTGCATAGCATCCAGGCTCCTATCTGTGGTATTGCACATGGGGCATAGGGGCAGAGAGTGTGAAACCCAGAGTGGATTCACTGCTCTTTGGATGTGAGGAGCCCCTGCCACTTTCATGGATTGGGGTGATGCTGGCTGCGGCAGGAGAAGGGCAGCAGGAAGTGGCAGTTGCATCCAAGAATGGAGGGTTTTATTTGGTTCATGAGAACCAACGTGACCCTCATAAATAGTGGTTTGTGTGTGAGTGTGTGTTCAAGTCGCTTCCAACTTACAGCAACCCTGGACTTGTTCAGGATTTGTTCAGAGGAGGTTTGCCATTGCTTTCCCCTGAGGCTGAGGAAGTGTGACTAGCCCAGTGGGTTTCATGGTCGAGTGTGAAGTGAACCATGGAAACCACTACGCTACACTAGTGTCTTACTACAACTCTAGAGGCCAGGGTTTGGTTCCCCACTCAGCCATGGAAGTCCATTGGGTGAGTCACACACTCTCAGCCCCAGAAAACCCAGTGACAGGGTTGCCTTAGGGTCACCATAATTTGGAAACAACTTGAAGGCACCAAACAACAGTTATTACTTTACCTTTCAAACAAAAAAGTGCCAATGTAACTCGGGTCGGATGATTTGCCCACTGGTTCATATGTGGATTGCTTCAGAGGTACTGTGTTTGATTGGTACAAAAGAGATTTTCTATGTGGGTGGGAATGGTGGGTGGGAATGGTGGCACTGGGTGGGAATGGTGGCACTGGGAGGCCTCCTGGGTCGAGGGGGGACTGGTGCTTGTGGGTCCTGCCTGCGGAGGGTGGGCGCTTTTTGCCACTTGAGAGGAAGAGGCCGGCCCTGGCTTCCTCAGCCATTTCTTGGCTTCAGTTCTTCTTCCTTTATTCCTCCTCAAGTTGCAGCCTTCGTTTCCTAAAGAGAATGTTTTGCTTCTCCTTTGTTAAACCATTTTCACTGTGAATGTTAGAACAAAGCACATTCCCTTGCGATAAGGACGAGTCATATTTGTCTATTCTGGAGGTCATTCATCTCTTTCCAGAAAGATCAGAGTCTCTTCCTAGAAGCTAATTTCCCTTTTCCATCTCAGAAGGCATTCGCTTTCCTGATTCTAAAACAAAATCTGTAGATGCTTGATGTTTTGTAATATGGCTACTCAGTCATACCTGTCTTGTTTGTTTGTGCTGAATGTTGCTTTTGTGGCTCCACTAAGCTTACGGACAAATACAAATGAGGAGCAGTCCTATCTGTCCAGTCATTCCAAGTCCACTGCAGACATTTTGTTATATCTACATACTGTGTTTTCTCTGGGGTGGGGGTCGTTCTCCCTGTTTAACCTGCCTAAAATGCAAGGCAAGGCAACCACTGCCAGCTGCTGTATTTTTGGGGATGGCAGTAATGAAGCTTGTTTAGTAATTGGCAGCTGGTTTACAATGAATGGAGGGTTGATGAGGGAGTTGCGGGGGGGGGGGGGGCAGACTCGCATCCTGGCAGAATGCGTGGCCCTACATTGTGTTTTATGTAAGGGGCAGTTGCTATGGGCCAATGTGTTTTTTAATCTGTTTTTGTTGTCTTGGCGGATATTGCTGTTTGAGCCTGGTAGGTAGGGGTTCATGGCAAATGGGCAAAGGGATGCTCTGCTGCCGGCCAACCGTGGCTCTGAGGGCCACCACTGGCAAAGCCCTTGGCTGGATGGGAGTCTTGCCAGGCCACCCTCACATCTGTAGTGGCCACCCTGAAATAAAGCTGGCCATGCTTGCAGGGTGAGGGGCTAATCTAGGCCTCAGTAGGGTCTCCCCTACATTTAGGGTGGGCTTCTCTGCCCCCTCCGAACAGAAGAGGGGCAAAGGGGGCAAGTGGAAGGGCTGCATTGATGAGTCCAGGGGCAAGGGTTTCCCCACCTCTCCGAAGCCCACCAAAACCAGTCCCTTCTTCCTGCTGTTGCTGCTTTCACACGCTGCTGAATTCCAGGTGCAGACCCATAAAAGCCCTTAAGAAGCTGGACAGCTTCTCCATTTGCTCCTGGATTTTGGCAGGAAACTGTAGAAGGGCTTTCTCTGGTGTGCTGGCAGATTTTGGCATCACTTCTTTTGCAGGGGTTGGGCGTGAAGGGCCATGTGCCATCTCCCCCCCCCCCCACCGCCCCATTAAGGGAATGGTGCCCGGGGGCTTCACTGGCATCCTTCGGAGAGGGCTGCTTGGTGCAGGATTGGGGAGGCCATGGCAGGAAGACTCCATTTGTGGCTGTTTTAGCGCAGAGTGAGTCTGGCTGCTGAGTCACTCTTCCTCTTCCTCCGCAGCAAGCAATGTATTCCATCATGCTGTTTTCCTTCGGTCTTCCCGCTCTTCCTCCATTAACCCGTATCTGTCTCCACTTGGAGGCATGGCTCTGTTGCTAGGGCTACTATTTGTGATAAGTGATAGTCAGCTGGACCTTTGTGCCACCTGGGAAGAGCTTTGAAAGACTGTTCAGTGTGTCTGTGTATGTGTGTGAGAGAGAATGGTTGATGGAATCTGAGGCTGGCCGGATTCCAGAGCCCTACGTCCGAAGGATTTGTAGAACAAGTCGCCTTATTCCTGATATAGGGGATGTGCGTGTGTGCCCACATTGTGCCTACTCTGGAGATGCCCACGAACTGTGGTCTGTGTGTTTCTGCTGAGCATTGTAACCAGGGGATGAGAAACTGCAGGAGGATGGTGGCTTCAGATGGAGTAGCGGAGGACTGTTGGGTAGCCCTGTTTGGGGAAGGAGTGCTGGAGGCTTGAGGCCGTCCCTCTTCCTGCTGGATCCTTGGAGACTAGTAATTGATTGATTGGTCTGTAAGGTTAATAAAAATCAGGATATTAATAAAGGGCAAGATCATATCCCCATTAAGGATATGGATATCCTTAAGAGGTCCAGAGAGTGCCCTGAGGAACTGGCATTCTCAGGGAACCCTTCCAGCACAGAACGGAGCCTGGCTGCCTTTCAGATGGGAAATGGACTCTTGTTGCCTGTTGTCTGGTCGCAAGGAACAGGGACTATGCTCCCCTGGAAATCTCAGGCTCCCACATTTCGTTTTTCATTTCATTCAGAGTATTTATACCCTGCTCTTAGAGCGACCTACAAATAGTTCCCTGCCCTCAGGTGACTTGACTGGCCAGGAGGGCATTTGCTCAGCTAACACTTAGTATTCCAGCTGCACCCGCTCTTGAGATGTCACGGTGACGCATGCCTTGGTTGCATTCCATATGGACTACTGTAAGGCGCTCTACATGAGGCTGACTTTGGAGACTGTTCGATAACGCAGCCAGGATGCTGAACCCAGAGCCAGTTACAGGGAGCATATAACTCCCTTGTCGAAACAGCCCCATTGGCTGCTGGTGTGTATATAAAAGCCTTTTTGTGGAGCCATAAGGGCTTAAGAGCTCTTCTGCTGATTCATTGGCAACCTGCGTGAATTACGAAGGAGGAGGAGGAGGAGGTGGCAGCGTTGGCATTGGCCATTGCTAGGCCATGCTAGCCAAAATGGTGTAGGAAGGGGAACCTGGACCCTCTTTGTCTTGCTCTTCTCCCAGGTGTTATAAATATCCTTTCCTACAATAGACTTGGGCATCTGGCCAGCAGGAAATGGAAAATGCTTTACATTTTTTTGGGGGGGCGGGAGGGGGCTCTCTGGCTGCCTGGAATATGGGGGGAATGATCTAGGGGGCCCTCCATTGTCAGGGCCTCCGCCTCGAAAGTGCCAGGTGTGATCCTGGAGAAGGGCTCTTGGGGGTCACAGGTGGGCGGGCATGAGCCTCAGTTGCCCACATTTATGCCCACAAGTCCCTCTCTGGTGGTGGAGGCAGCACAAGAGAGAGAGAGAGAGAAAGACCTGTTTGCTCCTTCGTTTGCTCATTTCCTGCCTTGTTCCTCTACCAAGACTCACAACTGCTCACTAATGCTAAAATGTAATTAAATCATCGTATATAAAAAGTTGCTGTTAAAACAGAGTTAAGTCACAGCATTAAATCCCTTCTGAACAAATCCATTAAAAGAAGGAAGATAAAAACCAGCAAAGCATCACACAGCCCTTGAGGAGCTCATTGCCACCAGTTCCTAAAGGCCTCTTAGAATGGGCAAGGCCAGGCCCTTGTGGTGCCTGCGGTGAATGAATTTTGCCAGCGTGCTGAAGCCTGCCAACCTCTTTGGGTGTCTAGGTGTTTGATCACAGTTGATCTCTCCCTGATCATTTGGCATGGGGAGGAAATGCTGTTTTGCAGGATGGAGCCCTGAGGCGGCTGTCATTCTGAGAAGACTTGAAGGTGGCCAGTTCTGGGTCGCCCTGGTTCCTCTTCTGGCTGTCAAACACCGTCCAGCCGAGGCCAGAGAGACTGGCATCCTCACTAGATGGGTGAATTAAAGTGGGAATGGCAGTGCTGTAGTGGTGTTCAGTCAGACCTCTTGGATGGCTGTTCTGTGTTTCTTTAAAGCGTGTGTATGTGTGTTCAGTCTGTGCATTCAGAGCAGTCACTTGTTTGTTCAACTGTCCTTTTCTTTTTCTCTCTGTTTCAGAGTTCCTATCCGATCTGGGAAGATTTCAACTCCAAGGCAACCAAACTTCACTCCCAACTGCGGTGAGTTCCTTTACCTGGCGGGTTCAACCCACGTCGGCAGGGGCTGACTTGTCAGGTTGTGCTGCTTGCAAAATGCACTTGGACTTCTCTTTAGATGTTCAGGGCTTGTCTTTGGTGCTGGCGACTGAGGTCTGTGGGCCAAGTGGGCATGTGGAAAACGAGGCTGTCATTTGGCAAAGGGGGCTTAAACAGACAGAGTCAACACTGAAATGCTTCCCATGTGGGGGCTTATTTCATGCTTTTTAAACTTATTTCCATTCACTGCTCCCTGGTTTATCCTTCTGTTGTTGTTGGCTAGTGGAAAGCCTGGCTCAAGGGCTGGGACCCAGTGTGATACTGTGGCTACAGTAATGGTGAAGAGCACATTTGTACGACTGTGCCCAGTGTGCCAGATGTGACTGCCCCAGGCCCGTCTGCTCTGCTTTAGTTAAATCATGCTTAGACAATTGCCACGTGCTTTGCATTGAGCAGCCTTCAAGGAGTGTCTGGAGGCATGCATCGGAAGCGAGCGAGGAGCTCAGTGGCTAACCAGCACCCGCTTAGCTCCAATACTGAGTGGTCTGTGTAGGTGGCCCACCATTTTCCAGACTCAATTCAAGGTAGTGACTTGAAATCCCAACACTAGGAACAGCTCTCTTGGTATGAACCTGCCTGGTCAGCCTCACAGATGCCGGGCGATGGGCAGCGAGGAAAATCCTTTTGGGTCTGCCTCTCCCAAATTCTGGAGAGCATGCCCTACATATTTTTGATTGCCCCCCCCCCCCCCCCCCCAAAAAAAAAAAAGAGGTCAGGAGGCATCTTTTCAACTTAAACTTTTTTTTTATCATTCTGCCATGTTTATATTAAATTTATCATCAGGGAGTTGCACTGCTGTTTTGTTACTGTTGCAGTCAATGACATGTGTTCAGGTGATGACCTGGAAGTAAAGAGAAATCTCTCTCTTTCTCTGTGTGTGTGTGTGTGTGTGTGTGTGTTGTGTTTATATGTCTGGTTATTTGGGAGGTAGGGCAAGGAAGGATGTGTGCATCTCTGGCACAAGGGAGATGGCGGGATTGGAGATTAATTGAACAGGAACTGGCCAGGGTAATGGATCCAGGAGCAGGTGGCTGGAGGGGGGTCACCTTGATGATAAGTTGGAGAAATGAGTTAATTTTAGAGTCATTTATTTAGAGGTGCTTTGAGAACCTCTGAGTTAATTGGCTTTGGAGTCTGTGAAATGAGTCTTGTAAGGAAACGGGGTCACAGAGCGGCTTTGTCTTTCATGGCACATTGTGAGGGCCATCATATACCTTTCTGGGTCCCCAGCATTGGCTTTTCTGAAAGAGCAGGGCATGGGAAGATGGCTTGGTGGCTGGCTGTGTGTTGCCCTCTCTTAGGCTTTGATGCTGTGTCCCATCTCTAAAACGGACCTGTGTTTCCTAGGGTATCTTTGACATCTGTAGCTCCTTCATCACCTATGAGTGAGCATACTTGTAATCTGTTTCTTGACTCACATTCCTGTGGTTTCTGATCTCTATCTGGGTGATCTTGTGTTCTCTGACTCTTACTGAGCTTTGTTGTCTTGTGGAGCATAATAAAACACACATGATTTGGATTGCATTGCATGTTCACCTTCTTGTTCTTAGTTTCCTGTATCGCTCCAGGTAAAGATTTTCTTGGAATTCAGGGTGCCTCTTGTGTGAAGCTTCTGCCTTAGCTCTGGATTGGGACTCATCCACCTTAAACTGGCCAAGTTCCCAATCCTGAGGATTTTCTCCCACTCTGTGTAGCTGTCCAGTAAAAGTTGCAGAGTGGGATGCTTAAGCACAACAGCATCTGCCAACCTCCATTGGAGAAGGACATGCTGCGGCTCATGGTTGTGTTTTTTTAAAAGCACTCTCTGCCCCAACTGAACATTTTTCTGGACCCAGCAGCCCACTTGGGGTCCCTGGGCCATTTCACAGACCATCCTGCAGATATTCTGGCAACATAGAGGGCCTCTTGCAAAGCAAACGTGCGCCCAGGTCTTTGACCGAAGGAGCCCTGTGGGTCGCAGCATGCCTGGCCTCCACCCACTTCCCATCAGAGTGACATCCAAGCTGGGCATTCATGACTGTAAGGTGTCACAGGGCCCTAGCACCTCAAGAGGTTGTGTGGCAACTGGACACATCAACAGAGGTAAAAGTTCAGGCATGCCCACCCACAATCCCTCCTTGAGGTCATTGGTGCTTTCCCCAGGGGCAGAACTTTTGGGGCAGCTCTCTTGCGGCCGTCCAGCTCTGGGTGTGATCAGAGCTTCTGGAGATCTGCGAGGGACCCATTTGGCCAATTGACCTGAATTGCCAATTACCTGGCAGTGCCCCTGGCTGGCTCTGACAAGAATCAGCATGGGATTTGGGGTGATGGAGAACCATTCCTGGTCATTTTTACCCATGATGGGTGCACCCTCTGCTTTGGCTCTTCTTCTCTCCCCACCCCCATAATATTCTGCAGTTCTCCCTCTTTGCTAGCCTGCCAACCAATGGCACCCCCCCAAAAAAAATCCCAACAGAAATAAAGGACCCCTTTCTTTCGGCCGCGTCCACCATGGCTTTAGGCTGGCCAGCTATTCCTTGCTCAGCCCCTGTGGTTTTGCTTGTGCTTCTCAGCCCTCTGTGGATTTGAAAGGCTCCCTTGTGTCCATCTCTGCAAACTTGGCCATTGGCGCTGTGTGTTCCCTCGCGCTCTCCCAATGTGCCTTTTGTGTGCTGCTTGGCTATCTGGAAGGAGAGCAAAAGAGAGAAAGAGGGAGAGTCCTGCATTTCCTCTTCCTTTGCCTGCACACAAACACACACTCCCCACACTGACTGTTAAGATGGTTTGCAAGGGAAGGCTTAAAGCCAAAGAATTGCCTAGCAAAGTGGGCTGGCTAACCTCAAGCTCATCCTGCTTTGCATTGCAGATAGAATCAGAGTTGAGAGGTATCATAAGGACCACTTAGTCCATCCCCTGCCTCTGCAGAAATTTGCAGCTAACGAAGTGGCCATCCAGCTTCCGTTTCTCTGTTTCTATGGCAGTAATATATAACAAACCAGTAATGAGAAAGCATTATGCTGATGGCCACACTGGTTTCTCTCAGCTCACCCACGTATCCTCACTTGTATCCCCAAGGCTTTTGGGGAGGTGGGTCAGCATGCCCTCTGCATGGTTGAGTTGACTTGGCATCCCTCACAGCTTGCTCCCTCCAGCGTGGCTCCACCTTCCTTTCTGGCCTTCCAACATCAGACGTCTTTCAGCGTATCCAGTCTGAGGCTGCGGATAAGGTCTTTGGGGAGGTGTGACCCATCACCTGCCCCATGGATCCTTGCCTTCCCTTGGTAGTTGCGCACTTCTTATTGGGGCCAGACACAGCCAGGTCAGAGGGTATGAATGTCATCTTGCAGGAAGGTGAGTCCTGCCCTGAAGCAGATGCTTCAAGAGAAAGAAAACCTGGCCCAAGCCTCTTTAACTGCCTTGGCTTCAGCTTCCAGAACCCTGGGATTTGTCGTTTTGCAAGGCAGCAGTGCTCTTTGGCAGAGAAAGTTAAGCCTGTAAAACTAGGAACCCCAGGATTCTGTAGAATGGAGCTACAGCACTTAAAGTGGCATCAAACTGCATTATTTCTACAGTGCAGATGCACCTAAAACTACATTCAGTTTCTCTTAGTGCTGCAGTTCCTTGTCCTGGTTTCCTTTTCTCAGTTCTGTTAGAGGAATAAGTGTTTTCTGCCTTCTTGTTGCTCTGATTCCCATGATGGCTTCTTCTGTTTTTATTGCGTTTTTGCCTGTTCCTGATAGATTGGCAAAACCAAAGAAGGATCCTTACAGTTTAAGACCTTGTAGCTCTGTGTGTGACTAAACATAAAAATAGAAGTATAAAGTGAATTCAATGTTTGCATTATTGCCTGAATGCAAAGGACTTTCAATACATGATAATTATTTTAACAAGTGGTACAATAAAGCATTTTATGTTCTTAAATTAACAAAGTAACTTTCAATTTGTAAACCAGACTAGTATCTATTTTTTAATTATTCTCCCCTCCCCCTTGAACATTTGTTTTTTCTCTGCCTTGTTGCCTCCGTGGCTTCATAATTTCTGGGGACTTTGCAGCTCTAGCGAAGGATCCAGCCCCAGCCCCTCTGACTGCTTTCTCTCCTCTCTCTCTCTCTCTTTCCCCCTCAGGACCACCGTTCTGGCTGCTGTGGCCTTCCTTGATGCTTTCCAGAAAGTGGCAGACATGGCCACCAACACAAGGGGTAAGGCAAGCGGCAAACCTGAGCTAGCCTGTCACTGATGGGCAAACAATGTGTCCCCAAAACCGACCCCAGCCTTCTTGCGTTTGGTGGCCACCGTGGAGTAAAAGGAGGGAGAGGAGAGTGCAAATCCAGATCTGTGGAAATGGGTCACAGCACATTTGTCCCCGGGCGGCTGGATCACTACGTATGGATTAGTTGCCCTGTAACACCCTCTGAATCCTGCTGGTATTCAGCGGGGGGCTGAGGAGAGATAAAATAGTATGGTTTGGTCAGCTAAATAGACTTGGAAGGAGACGTCGGCAGCGCAGGTCAGGGAAGTAAGAAACCAACAGTGCCTGGGAAGGAAATGGTTGGTTAATTTATTACCTTAATTGTTAGTCCATAATTTACTGCTGTGATGAATTGATATTTGCCTGTTCTGTCTCCTCTGTTGGCTCTGGGATTCCCCCGTTTCTTTATTTCTTGTTGCTTGGTTATTTTGTTATGTGCTTGTAAATATGTGTGTAAATACACATGCACAAGACTCAGTAAATGAGTTTATAAAATTAGAATCATTATTGTTGTTGTTCATTTATATATTGCCATCCATGTCCATGCACTTTACAAACAGTTACAGAATAAAACATTTATAGCTATCCCAATAATATAAAATACAATAAACACACACATGCACACAATGCAAAGTAAAACAAAATAGTCAATACAGATAATCAAGTATACTAAAGATACAAGATAGAAAAAGAAGAAATAGAAGAGCGACTGGGTTCTTCCAGAGCATGGAACAACTTGTAATCTTTCCAAGTGGGGGATGCTGGGAGCTGTACCTTTTCCAAGTTCTGGGTTCACTTACATGCACATGCACTTTCCTTCCCATCCATCCACTATTTGTTCTCCAGGAGAAACCAGCTGGAAGCATCTCAGAAGGGTAGCAGGTCTGATGGCGAAGGCCTGATCCAGACTCCCACCATCTGCTGGCGAGTTTGGTCCCTGGCCTTTGCATGAATAGGCAGAAAAGCAGCAGATGAAGGGGAAACTGCCCACCTGCAGGACCTGGCGGGAGGGGGTTGATTTCCCATAGACCTCACAGTCCACCAGCCTGTCTCCCTCCACCTTCTGCTGATCTCCCCTAATCCACTGCCCACCCACACAAACTCCCACCACAAGGACTGGGAGGGAGAGCCATCCCAGCGCCATGATAAGAGGCACCTGGCTCCTTTGGGGTGAGTGGCTCCCTTTCCAGGTCTGGAAGTGCCTGTTACCCATGAATCCCCAGGGAGAACCCTAGAAGCACCCCTCAGACTAGACTGTTTATTTATTTCGCCTTGACCTTTTGTTGGTTAAAATCCACTTCCTCGGAAGGTCCAAAGTGGATTTTAATCCACATAAATCCAGAATAAAATAAATGGATGTATTGGTTTTACAGGTGCCACCACCAGACTTTCTCCCTCTCCTCTGAAAACTGGTTCCTTTGCTTTTGTATACAAACAGATTATGATGGCTACCTCCTTTGGGAAACTGCTAAAGGAGGGTTTTCCGAACGTGAGTCTTCCCACGCCGTGGGAGTCTTAACCATGGCCAGTGGCATGTTGGAAAAGGGGCACCTGCCTTATTCTGTTTTGAAGGCAGAGGCAGCCTCTTGGAGTAGGTTCAGAGAAGGGCAACAAGGTTGATAAGAGGTATGGAGGACAAAACGTGAGAATAGGCTGAAGGAGATGGGCATGTCCAGCGAGGGGACATTATTTGCCCTCCTTAGATACTCCTCCAGGGCTGCCCCAGAGAAGAAGGGTAGGACTTTTCTTTGCTGCCCCAGAGGATAGGGCCAGTCTAATGGTTTTAAATGACAGGAGGGTAGATTTCAATTGAACATGAGAAGGACCTTCTTGACAGTGAGAAATGGTTGGCAATGGAACCAGTTTCCTAGAGAGGCGGTGGGGTCTCCTCCTCTGGAGGGCTTCAAAAGGAGGCTGAACAGCTCCCTGCTTCTGTAGAGGCACCAGCTGGAGATCATTCACAGATCTTGCATTGAGCATCGGGTGGGACTTGGTGACGTCTGGGCCCCTTCCATCTCTAAGATTCTGTGAACCAGATAACATCAGAAAGATACCAAGTTTTGAAAAGCAAGTGTGGACATCCAGCCGCATCCAAGGTGGTTGTGATGGATGCAAGTGTTGTTGTTTGTCCATTTGTGTTGCATCTTTGGTGGGCTCTGCAGTCCCTGGAGGGGTCTGCATCTGGGAGCTAAGCCATCCCTGGCATTCGTGTGCAGGCTCACTGGGGGGCTTGTCCCCCAGCAATATTTTAACCTTGAAAGGACTATGGCATGGAGTGGGGAGATGTCCCAATGCTAGGGAAGAGGAGGGGGCAGTTATCCTGTGCCTCCCCTATGTTAAGAGTGACCTCTAGTCTTCCCAAATGGGCAGATGGGGGTGCTCTGGAGGGGCTGCTGGACATGTTTATGCCCCGATGCCCAGTCCCCTCCCCCCATCTCTCACCGCCACTAGGGTTCCCTGCGAAAGATTTTGGATTTAAGGGAAGCCGCTTGGACAGATGTGGCCCAATGATAACCAGTGGCTGAGCTGTGCTGGAAAAACAGAAAAGTCAGCTGAGATGAGCATCCATTTGGAAAGAAGGTCAGGAGGGGGTTGGGCAGTGGTCGCACTGCAGCCCCCTTTGGTTGTTTTTTTTGGGGGGGGGTTGGTGGCGCCCCACAGCCTTGACAAGACTCTCTGGGAAGGGGTGGGAAATGAAGACCGAGTGCCCACAAAAACAGCAGAGGGCTTTCTTGGCATGTTGCCCTTTCAGGGTGCCAGGGTTTCTTTGTGCATCTGCCTAGAAAGCGTGGAAAAGAAGGAGAGGGGGCTTTAGAGAACTCCTCCAGCACATCGCAAGGACACATGAGGGGGGCAGTATTATGGGGTTGTAGAAGGCACAACCCTATAGGAATGCCCATGTGCATTTGGCATCTGATGCATTTGCCTGGGAGTGTATGGGACAGCACCGTGATGTTGATTTAGGCATACATTCTGCTGCGCATGTGAAGTCGGTTTTTGGACAGTATGCTCTGGTTGTATCCAGCTGGCAACATCATAGGTAGAGCGGCACATCTGGATCTGTAGTGCAATGAAGTGCACAGAATAGCATGAGAATGCAGATTGCTTCTACAGATAGCCTTTGCCCATTGTGCATTGCAGTTGCACAGTAGGGTTGAAAGCTGTGCGCGCCTTGGCCATTGATCCACATGCCTTGTGCCGCATTGGTATGCAGTATAGGGGTTGCATAATGTAACTCCATGGCAGTGTAGGATTTTGGCCTCTGTGTATGTGTGTGTGTGAGGCTCTTGTACAATAGAAAGGAAGAGACACTGGAGTGGTTCTGTAGGGGATGAGGGGAATCCTACAGGCTGTACTTGGCACCTGGGATCCCCATATATTCTTCCCAGCACCCCCACCCCTCCAAAACATTGCAGAACCCCTTCCCATTTATTGCCAGGATTGCCAGAGAGAGAGAAGAGATGGGCACCTGGTACCCCTGGCTTTCTGGCATATCCAGTTTGAGCACTGGACTATGACTCTGGAGACCAGGGTTTGAATACTGACTTGGGCGGGTTATAGACCGCCCATTTGGGGCGGTCTGCACCCGCCCCTTTCCCCGCGGGCCTCATGGTGGTCAGAGGTGGCAGCCCGCTGTAGGCACCCGATCCACCGCTTTTCAGGCTGCGGGGAAGCAGCAAAAACGCCGCTTCCCCGCAGCCTGAAAAGGGGTGTCCCTGGGGCTTCAAGCCCCAAGGACACCCGCGGCGGCAGGGAGAAAGAGAAAGGGGCCGCTTGGGCCCCTTTCCTCTTTTTAGTCCGCTGGGCGCAGCCCGTCTGAAGGCTGCGCCCAGCGGACTAAACAAGGAAGAGACTCTCGAAACGGAGCTCCTTCCTGCTCCGTGTTCAGGGCGCACTAAGCGCCCTGGCCGCAGAGCAATGGACATCACGTCCACGCCGGGCCCACAGTCTAGAGGCGGCGTGGCCGTGATGTCCTCACGGCGGCGGCCGTATGGAAGGGCCGCCGCCATGTAGTGCGTGATGGGCACGCACTAGGGTTAGGGCGGTGCGGAAGCACCGCCCTTTTGTAACCCTAGTGCGTGCTCGTCACGCACTAAAGTGCCAGTTTGTAACCGGCCTTGGTCATGTAAACCCACTAGGTGATCTTGGGCAAGTCACACTCGCTCAACTGCAGAGGATGGCAATGGCAACCCCCATTTGAAGAAATTTGCCAAGAAAAACCCATGATAGCCTTAGGGCTGCCATAAGTTGGAAACAACTTAAAGGCACACAGAAACAACAAACATCAGTGGTCCAGTGCGATGTGCTTTTATATGCAGGCGTGCGCACACACACACACGTCTGGAGCCTGCAGCCCTTGGGTGTGTCTCCTTGGCCTCCTTGCCCAGGGAGGGTCCTTCCAGACTGGGCTGGTGGCTATCTGAGCTGGCTTTGCAGCCACGCTTGCCCTAACACCGTACGGAGCTGGCTGGCTTCCCCATGCAGCAGATGGCTTCTGCCTCTTTACCAGACTCCTGGTATCCGGGCCATCTGGAACTCGGGACACAGAAAGAAAGAAGAGGCGGAGGCAGCGGAGAAAGACTCTCTCTGGCTGAGACCGGCCTGCAAGAGATGCCTCATGCCTATTTTTTGGGATCTGTCTGGTGGCCCTTCACATTGACCCCAGAAGTCTCAGGAGAACATTGCTTCCTCCTCCTCCTCCTTCATCCTCTCAGCCAGATTTGTCCTCTTCCTTCTTTCTGCAGGTTAGACAATCTGACACACTGGCAGGACGCAGACGCAGCTCCTGCTATCTTGATGCTGTTTCTGATTCTCCATCTTTCTCTCTCTCTCTGTAGTAGCGGTGGAAAGCGTATTTGCAGTTATTTGAGAAATGTGTCAGGAGACCTCATGGAGAAGGATAACAGAGCAGGAAGGCTTTGTGCCATTTCTTCCTGGCATTGGAACATGTTGAGATGTGGTAGAGGAATTATTGTATTGAAGAACACTTGGATTTCCCCCCCCCCCCCAGTTTGGAAAAAGTGTTTCCTGTGCAGAAAATAGAATTATTTGCATGGAAAACATGTTTGTTTGCTTTGGGACTGTTGAATACTGTGGGAGAAATGGTTGTTTTCTCCAGTGGGGAGAGGAATGGGGCAATTGTTTGTCCTTAGTGTGAAGTTGGAAATTTACATCCTTCCTGTTTGGAAAGTTGGGTGGAAGGTGTGCTCTGGAGGGATCCTTCTCCATTCCTCTGAGGGGATAATGGGTTTTCTCTTCCCCTCTCCTTCCAGGAGCCACAAGGGACATTGGCTCAGCCCTCACCCGGATGTGCATGAGGCACCGGAGCATTGAGGCCAAACTGAGGCAGTTTACCAAGTAAGTGCGGTAGACTCCCTTGGAAGGTGTTGGGCTGTCTTTTGCTGGAGGTTTATGAGAGGCTGGATGATGCCCAGCACTTGGGCGTTCTTTACCTGGTGATTGCCTGTGCTGGGAAAAGGGGGTCAAGATAGATGGCCCTCAGGGTCCCTTCCCATCTCTCCACTTCTGGGATTCCTCCCCCACCACAAACAACCCCCTTTTTGGGGTTGTTTTTGGGGGAGAGGGGTTGGAGACTTTCAGTGGGTTGCCTCTTCCACCCTATGGGAGGTGGGGATCAGGGTCTGTTTCCCCCTATACCAGCTGTCCCAAATCAGATGTAGTGGGTTGCAATTCTCAGCATCCCCAACCAGTATGGGATATGTTGTGTGATGTGAGGCAATACAGTGCTAGATTCTCTGGGTGTCACTCAGTGTGTGATAGCCACAGTTTTTTTCTTGGCCTCCTTCGCCTCATGGGAAGAAGACATTTACCACTCTCACTTCTTGGGGGCCCAAAGGCTGGAAGGTTCAGGGGCACGCCAGGGCTGCCTCGGAGGAGCTGTGGGGCCCAAGGGTGTCTTGTATGGGCAGAGGCCTCCTCTTCCTCCTCACCTTGCCCTCCTGGCATCTCTCCTGCTGCAGTGCCCTCATGGAGAGCCTGATCAACCCCCTGCAAGACCGGATTGAGGACTGGAAGAAAACTGCCAACCAGCTGGACAAAGACCATGCGAAAGGTAAAACTGGGCAAAGTTTGGATGTCTAACTTTGTTTTGAGTGTGATGTGCCCCTTGGGCAGCTAGCATTTCACTGACAGAGGCCAGCAACAAACTGGAACATCTCTGCTCTGCAGAACACAGCTGGGGAGGAGGAGTAAAGTTGGGGCTTCATCCACAGCTCCTTGGAGCAATTCCCTGTCTTCCCTGCTCCAGATTTATGGGGGGCCCTGAACCCTCTTGCTGATCTGTGGCTGTGACATGAGGGGGAAGGGGTTGGCAGGAGGAATATTGTGCACGCCACAAGTGTGACTCCAGCACTTGTCTGTCCTGGTTCCTTCTCCAGAGTACAAGCGTGCCCGACACGAGATCAAAAAGAAGTCCTCTGACACACTGAAACTTCAGAAGAAAGCCCGTAAAGGTAAGATGGTGCCCGGGGCCTCACCAGCTGGAAGGCTGCGGCTGGTGCCAATTGACTCCTGATGACTGGCTGAGCTGGACCCACAGTTCTCCCTCATCTTCTGCCTGTGGCACGGCTGCCCCTTTGAAGCCTGGGCAGAACTGCACCTCAGGCCCTGTCCCCTTTCCCTGGGCATTGCTGGATTAATGGTATGCCTGAATGCACTGTGGTGGGATCTCAGACACAGAGGATGCTGTCACTAGCGGGGGAGACTTTTAATGGATGTAAGTGGGGTGTGCGTGTGAGTGAGTGGTGTACTTGTTTGGAGTTGTATCTAGAAAGAATGGTGATAGCTGGGGAATTGGGGAGGGGGGCCACTTGGGGGTCCCATCTTGAGTGAAAAGATGGCTCCTCTGTACATCTGCCTGTCTTTCATACACTCTTCTTCTTTATTTCTCTTCTTCCTCCCTTTCTACCTCTCTTTCTTTCTCTTTCTTCCTTTCTTCTCTTTCCTTCTTTTCCACATTCTTCCTGTAGAACTACTTGGTAAGTCAAATGCTACTGCCAAACCCGCTTCATCCTTGCCTCCATTCCTCTTCCTTGCCTCTCCGTGGCCTTGGCTTGACTTCTCTGTCATCCTGGCCACCTTCTTCCTTTCTGGTTGTGCTTGAAATGAGATTCAGCTTCAAGGGGGCCACGCTCCAAAGGCATGTGTAGGCGCCATCCATGCTGACAGGCAGGCAGTCCGTGGCCCCACATTGGGTCTCCTCCTTCCGCTATCTTTGGGGCCAGGGAGACCTCAACTTCCCTTTCAACCTTCCTGATAGATCATGACACATTGAATTAGCAGCATGGGGTGTGATGCAGACAGAAGCTCAAGAAAGCTCACAACAGCCCTTTAGGATAGGCCAATGCTGCCTTTTATTTGCCTCCATCTGTTCCAGTCACAGCTGCAAAGGAGATGGCCTCCCAAATCTGAGACTGGAGAAGTTGCTCCCAGAGTGGTTGCTTACTTTAGAAAAAGGCTGGGTTTTCTTCTTGTGCAAACAATTAGGAGCAGCTGTTCTCCTTTTAAATTGATAGCAGGGGTTTTCTGCATTTTTAACACTACAAAAAACTACTTACTCCAAACCAGAAGGGGGTTTCTTGCCTCTTTGGTCTTTCCCCATTCTTTGGCTGTCTATGGCCATGATCTTCCATTGTTCCAGGGTAGCGTAAATAAAACAATTGTGCTAATAAAAACACAACTAATCTATCTTACTAAAAATGGCATCAATGTGAAACAGTTTTAAAGCAATTAAATAGTTGAAATAAGGATGCATGTGCCTTCCATAAAAAGAGACACCTGAAGCTGCCGGTGAGCAGCCTAAAGCCTGTCTGAGAGTGGGCTGGGCTCATCTCTTGTGTCAGAGAGTTCAGAGGCTGGGAGTAGCCACCAGGAAGACCTTTTCTCTCTCTCTCTCTCTCTTCACCAGATGTGCCCGTGATGGCCGGGGGGGGGGGGGGACTAAAAGGACCCCCTCAGGCTGATGTAGGCTGGCAGTGGCACATGTGGGTGTGAGTTTGGTTTGCCCCACATAGAGGTCTGTCTTTGGTCCCTTCCTCACCAGCAACCAAAGCAACCCCCTAAACCTGGGTCTCATTTCAGGCCGCATCAGCCCCTCTTGCTAGAAACCCCCCTCCATTCCATCTCCTCTTTCTCTTCCTGAGGCTCTGCTCTCCCTCCTTGGATGGCTGGGGGTCCACTGCTGAGATCCATCCCCAAATTCCTCCCAGGGAGGGCAAGCTCTGTGTTTGGGGGTGGGATGGGATGGGGAGAGCCCCTTAACTGAACTGGGGGGGGCATCTCACCCTCCCTTTTTGGTGCTAGCTTTTGCTAAGCCTGGCACACTGCCCCTTACTCCATCAAAAAGCTACTTCCCAGCCCACTCAGGCAACTTGCCTTGGATCAGCAGCTGCTGGGGGTTTAGCCACAGTGGTTCCCTCTCCTGCTGAGCCCCGCATCCAGGATCTCAGCCTTGGTTCCGCCAAACCATGCCCCCACTGCCACTGTCTCAGCCGCTTTGGCAGTTCTAGACTTTTCCATGGAAGTCAGCCATCCTCGCCATCTCCACCACTCTTCTTCCTCTTGGCTGCTCAGTCACCTCTCGCTTTACCTTCTCTGCATGGGGGCTTGTGGAAGTGATGGTGGGGCCATGACTGTGGGAGGTATGGCCAAAGGGCCACGGAGCCAAGAGCTGCCAGTCTCCATGCTGAGTGCTTAGCAGAGGTTTTTGTTGCTCACTGCAAATGCCACCACAGCACTTCTTGCTTAAATGTGGCAGAAGCCCTCTTTGGCAGTAGCTGTGCTTTGGCAAATCCTTCAAAGCCTCTCTCTTGATACCCCTGCCTGGATTGGCCTCTGGCTATGGCCACCCACCCTCATGCCGCTAACCAGAAAGCCTTGCTAGTGGGACCCAGCCGCTCAGTCACCCCAAATCCTGCACTGGCAGTGGAACGGGAAGGGCTGCATGTGGGTCAAATTTAGAGTCCTTGTGGGGCAACCAGGGAGGGGTGGTGCATTGGGAGAGCCATGGAGGGTGGTTGGATTAACACAGGTCCCTGAAGGTTGCCCAAAAGTAATAAGGCAGAAGACAAGTTGAGTGGCAGCATAAGCAGTGGGGTGGGGGGACCCCCAACTGCTCCAAAGACCCAGGGTTGTGTACATGTGCAGCTGCTTCTGCATTTGATCATGGGTTAGCTAATGCCCATCTTCTTGGTGGCAAAGGTCACGGTGCCCCTTGCAAGGTGCAGGAGAGACCAGATAGGCAGTAACAGGGAATATCTCAGAGCCAGAAGCTGGCTTTGGTCTTCCAGATGATCTGATCCAACTCTGGGGATGCATTCAGAACATTTTGCATGGCAGGAGAAGGAACCCCCACCCCCCCCCCCAAAAAAAAACTCTTCTGTGTCCAGTGACTGCCTTCAAAGTTTAGGCTTCCCCCTCCTTGCAAAGTCTGTGGCTTCCTGAGTGAGAAGGGAGAGGCTGTTGGGGGCATAGGGTGGGCATAGTAAGAGATGCCAGGCAGAAGGGAAGGGGGAGAGGAACCAAAGGCAGGAGAAGAGAGAACTTGAGTAGGTCAGAAGAAAAGGGGGTGTATCGTGCAAAGCACACAACACCAGAGATTGAGAGCTTCTAACTTTCAAATACACAGAGGGAAATATACATTATATGCAGGCGCCCCATACACGGCTTTAACATTACGCAGAAGGTTAAGCTGCCAGGCGATGAATGGCGCATGTGCCCATGGCGTCTGTGCTGCACTGAAAGCAGAAGCGATCCCTCATTGCAACCAATGGGGTTTGAGCTTGCACATTTTTCCCCATATGCAGGGGGATCCGGAACGGATCCCTGCGTATGGAGGACCCACTGTACTTGTCTGTAGTAGAGATGCAGTCAGGCCTGGCAACCCAAAATAGAATCTGTGTCTCAAATGGGGTTTCTTCAAAATTAGATAAAGGAGAGGCCACACTTGGTGTCTTCCAGGCCTAGAGCCTCAACGCCAACATCCCCAGTTGTCAAGAGGGTTCATACTGGGCTGGGTTGGCAGCTACTGGGCCTTGGCTCCCCATTTTGCAGCCTGGCCTGTGATTCCAGCCCTGGGTTGGACGGTTTGGACTTGTGACTGAACGGTGGAAGTGGGGACAGACCGTTAGTGGGAGATGGTGCTAGAGGGATGAGAATCACGCAAGGTGTGGGCAGTGCCCTGGGCTTTTGGCCCAAGGTGCCCTCTTGGTTTGCCCCAGTAATTAGATATATCTTGACAGAAAATAGGCAATGCTACTCCTAGAAGCCCCCAGAAGTGGCAGTTCTCCCTCAGTGCCCCCAAGACTTGTTCTCCCAAACAAAAGACTCACAGACCTAAAGATGGACTTCCACCCAGCTCCAGATTTGTTTGGAGGACCTGGCACAGCCCACAGCAGGTCTCAGGGGCCGAGAACTGGCCTTTGGGCCCCTGGTCCATGAGCTCAGAGCCCACAGGAGCCTTCTCCACCTGCTGCTCTCCTGCCTAACAACCCTTGTCCCCTGGGTCCTGGGGGAGACAGGCATCACCCACATGAAACGCGGGGAGGCCTGGCTCCCTTTTAGCCTGGGGCAGGATCTTCCTGGCAAGACCTCTCCATGGCAGACAGCGGTGCGTAAACCAGGGTGGGTGGGTAGTTGTTGAGCCCTTCTGTGGAGGGTGGCTGGTTTCCCGGAAAAAGGGAGCCTCCCATCTTGCGCCCTGGTCTCACTCTGTTTTTTTCAGGGAAGGGGGACCTGCAGCCCCAGCTGGACAATGCCCTCCAGGACGTCAATGACATGTACCTCCTCTTGGAAGAGACGGAGAAGCAGGCCGTCCGCAAGGCCCTCATTGAGGAGAGAGGGAGGTTCTGCACCTTCATCACTTACCTGCAGCCAGTGGTGGTATGTGCCCACCCCGACTCCTTGGCCAACCACAGGGGGATTGGGGAGGCCCCCAGAGGGAATGACCTTCCCCCAAAGAAAATGCACAGTAAATATTTGTTGGCAAGCCTAGGAATGAAACTTCCGCTGCGGCTCCCCTCTCATAGCAGTATTGTCAGACCAAAATTATACACAGGTCTATTGGGATGTAAGTTCCAACAGCTCAGCAGGGATTGTGAGATGAGGGTCTAGGCTTACCGTATCTGTGGAATTAAGGGCAAACACCCATGGCACTATTTTGGGTTTTTGGTGGCACGGAGCAGCCCAGTAGATCCTATCAAACCTCTTTGCATACAGTTTTTAATATATATTTTAATGTTGTTTTACTCTTCGGAGAAGACAATAATGGAAAAGGTGGAGGCAGTAGGAGAAGAGGTAGACCCTATTGCAGGTTCAGAGACCCCATCAAAGTCATTACTTGAGGGTCTCGCATTCACAACTCAAAGTAGACTTGGGGGCAATCATTTTAATGCCCCCTCCACTTCTTAATAGGCAGTGATTCTGGGCCTAGTTTTGTTTCTGCAGGAGAAAGGCCTCAAGAGGTTTATTGTATTTCAGAATGTCTGAGTTAAGGAGCATGACAGCAGGCGCTGATTCCCTCTGGATCTGCACTGCAGGGACCCAGATGAAACCGCACAGGATGCTTCCAAAGTGTTTCAGTTCAGCATGCTCTCATTCTTTTTCTACAACCTGCTTTGCCCCCAAACCATAGAGCCTCTCTCTCTCTCTCAGCATGATTTAATGGTTTGGGCGATGGACAGTGACTCTGGAGAATAGAGTTCAAATTCCTGCTTGGTCATAGAAACTCATTGGGTGACCTTGCGCAAGCCACACTCTCCCAGCCTCAGCCTCCCCTCTGAACAAATTCTGCCAAGAAAACCCCATGATAGGGTTGCCATAAATCAGAAATGACTCAAAGGCACATGACAACAGCAACAACTCTCTCCTCCTCCCAAAACTGCTTATCTTATTGCCCACATAGAACTGCTAGATTTTCTTGGGCCATTAGCAAACAGGATGTGTGGTTAATAGTCAGGTGACAAGGACGATATTCCTTACTTCATTTCAGTAATTTAACTATCATCCTATTAGAGTAATCTGGATTAAGCTCTGGGCCACCACCGCAAGACTGGATTAAGGTCTCAGACTGGTCATCCCCCTGAGGCTGCCTGCTGGCACGTCCTGGATTGCCCCCCTTCCCGACGGCATCTCTCTGGCCAGAGGAGCCTCTTGCCCCCTTGTGGGAATGCCTTCATGGCTCAGTTGCTTTGGGGGGCAGTCCCCCAGTTGTCCGTCTCAGTACCCACCAGCCCCTCTTCTGGTGCCAAAGAGGGCAACCCCCTCTTCTGCCAGGCATTCCCTCGCAGAAGCTCCTGCCTATGGCTGGCAAGGTGGGCAATGGTCTTGGCTGCCCCCCAACTCTGCCCCTCCGCAGATGAGGCCGCACATTGGCCAAAATCCCACTATGTCCTTCCTTGTGTTAAGATACACTTAGATAACTATGTGGTGGATTTGTTCGGCTGTCCTGTTGCTGAATCCATGTCCATGAGAAGCTGAAGCCAAATAAATCCAGTGTGCCTTTGGGATACGGTGGGAATCTTGGCCGTTTGTCTTCTGGGGGTATGGTAGTTTGTCCCCTGTGCCCATAGGTCTTAATTCTTTCCCCTCTCTCATCTTCCAGAATGGAGAGATCACCATGCTGGGAGAAATCACCCATCTCCAGGGCATCATTGATGATCTGGTGGTCCTGACTGCTGACCCTCACAAGTTGCCATTAGCCAGTGAACAGGTAGGAGAGTCACAGCCATGGGTCAAGGCAGGAGAGCATTTTATGCCTACGGATCCCCCTGAAAGAAACACCCCACCCCACCCCCACAGACACACACAGGGCCTGACCCCAATGCCGGCTCTTTTGCAGGTGATCAAAGACCTGAAGGGCTCTGACTACAGCTGGTCATACCAGACGCCCCCCTCCTCCCCCAGCAGCTCTGGCTCCCGCAAATCCAGCATGTGCAGGTAAGACTGTGGAAGCCACAGAACCATGGCCCAGTGGGCTAGGGGCTGCAGGGGGCTTCCCAGCCTCCGCCTCCAGCCTTCTCATGTTGCCGTGATCCTCCTTTTGGTGGTGATGGCCCCTGCAGGTATTTGGAAGGCCTCCTTTTGCTTGCACGATGAGGGCAGCCCCTCTGTGCTGTAGGGCTGAGCTAGCATTAGGGGGCTCACAAGTGCCAGCAAATTGCCTGGCAGAGCTCTGGACTGGCGGCCTCCCGCCTTGCTTTTTGGCTAAGCTCTAATCACAGGGAGACAAGCAAGAGGCTTTCTTTGACTCAGACGCAGCTCAGAAATACTTCAAATGGAATAAATGGAAACAGGCCTACTTGCTCTTTCAGAACATTACGGCAGGAAATGCATAATTTAAGGCTCTGCGCACCCTCTCCCTCCCCCTGAGAAGAGAGGCTGGCAGATCAAAGGCTGTTCATCAGCTGTGCCCCTCTCCCTGCCCCTTGGATTAAGAGGAAGGCCGTGCAGTTGTCTGAACTGGCACAGAGGAAAGGGCTTGGAGGGAGAGGGACCCCCAGCACAGCTCAGCCCCTTGATGCCCTTTCTCACAGTCACGTTGGGGGAAGGAAAGCCCAGGAGGGGGGCTTAGAAAACTAAATGCGACAAGGATGAGAGCGCAAAGAGGGAGTGAAGGAAAGACCGTTGTTCCTGGAGCAGTGGAGCCAAAGCACGGGAGGTGGGTGGAGATGGACTTAAGCCTCTGTTCAGATGGATGCTTGGCAGCCATGGAGAAAGAGGCAGCAGCAGAGTGAGATGGGGGTTTCTTTTCTTCATTAAAAACAGCCTAAGCTGCCACCCCTAATTTTAAGGGTCAAACACTGTGCAAAACCACACAGTTTTAGCTGTCCACCCGAAGCTGTGGTGGGATGATGGAGCCAGCCTGACCTCCCTTGTGAGGGAGTTCCACAGTTTCACCAATCAGTCTGAAATGCTTTCACGTACCAAAACAAGCAAAAAACACTAAGTGCTTAACAATCTGCATCCCACTGAATGGATGCCTGCTCCCAAGTGGCAGCCAGCTTGAGTCGCTAGTCTTGCTGGGCTCTTCTACCATCAAGGATAGTTGGGTCCCACTAGGAAGCAATGGGACACCTTCTTCTCTCAACATGCTTCTTTCCTTTCCTGCCTCTGGCATAGTTTGTCCCCTTGTTCTTATAACTGACTGTGCAAGGGATCACCTTGGCACCCTTTGCCTATCTCTGTCCTGAGAATAGGCTCCGTCTTTCTCAAGTGCCCCCCTTCCCATTTTATTTTTCCCTCTTGCTGTCCCCCCTCCATGGTCCTCAGGCTCAGTGACCCAGTGCCTCCTGTCCTTGCCTTGCAGCCTGGCACAGCCGGTAAATGCCAACACCCGCCTGTCCAGCGTCTCATCACACGACTCTGGCTTCATCTCCCAGGATGCCATGTTCTCTAAGCCACCTTCCCCCATGCCCTCGGACATCACAAGTCAGGTAAGGCCAGGGTGTCTTTCCTGACAGCCATGTGGCACATGGTACCTGAAGGAAGGCAGCAGCTGAGGCCGGCTATGCTGTTGGCAGCCTGGATGAGTGATTGAGAGCCCCAGTGAACCCCTTTGTGATTCAAGGAGCGCTGGTGGAATTGTGAGGTCCTAGCAGCATCCGCCTCTTCCCCAGCCAGCTTTCTGCTAATGTGTGCTTCTGTGCGTGTAGGGTGGCATACGTTTTGCCAGGATTGGTGCCGCTGGTTAAGAGCTGGTGCCTGGGGCTGGGATGCCAAGAGCCTGGCTGCTTGCTCTGTGCCAGAGTTGTCGGTCCCCTCCACCTTTGCCTCCACCTGCCTGCTGCTGCTGCTGCTTTTCCTTCACCGGCTGCATAACCTGCTCTCTTCTCTTCCTTCTCTGCACATGTGTCTATTTTGCTGCTGCCGCTGGTGCCGGTTGGACTTTGGGCATGGCAGAAGTCCTCCAGCTCTGCGTCCTCCGAGGCCTCAGAGACCTGCCAGTCTGTTAGCGAATGCAACTCCCCGACCTCGGTTAGTTCTAGCTCAGGCGTGGGTTTGGGGGTGGGGGGGTGCCAGATGGCCAAAGGCGACAATGCTTAAATCAGTGACACCCCCCTCCCCTCCACCTGTTCCTCTTCCTCCTCCTCCCCCTGCTGAACCCCAGCCTCTCACACCCAGGATGCTGGGACTGCCACCACCACTTAACAACTGTTGCATGTCACGAATCTCTTGGGAAATTGAACTTGTGCAACCTGAATGGCTGCCTCTTCCATTTTCCGCTCCTTATCCTTTTTGGCTGGCTTTCTGCTTTTTGGGTTGGTTTTTCTGGGTCTCTGGCTTCCTCTACAGCTCTGTCCCGCAGGTGACCGTCAGCCCTCCTCCCCACCAGCCAAGTGGGTCTCGGGGGTCCAGCACTTTCGGTCTGGGCACTGGGTGGGTTGCTTCACCGTGGTTTCTTGGTGTGTTTCAGTGGAAACCGCTGAATGTAGCCCTGGTGGCCAGGACTGAAGGAAGCTCCCGAAGAAGCCTTAGCTTGGTGTGTATCCTGTGGGGCATGTCTGCCCAGGGGAGCCCAACTGGGGGGAGACCAGGCCTAGGGGCAGCCCTGGCACCCCTGGTTTAGGAATTGTGTGCCTCCACCTCCCCCACATTGGCCAAGAGAGGGAAGTGGGTTGTGCAGGGAAAGGGCACCACTGACCGAAGGATTCTCCGCAGTTCTCCAGATGTTTTGGGCAACCTCTCAGCAGCCACAGGATTTCTGTAGGCTGAAGGTCCAAACGCCTGGGAGGCTTGCATGGGGGACTCACTGTGTCTGGACCAGTGGTTCTTCTCAACCTTTGGCTCTCTCGCAGATGGGTTTGGACATCTTCAGCTCCCAAAAGCCCCAGCTGGTATGGGCCTGTCGTTGGGGATTCTGGGACCTGACGTCCAGAATGCCTGGAGGAAGGTGAAAGGGTGAGAGCCGCTGGTCTTCCTGGACATCTTGACAACAGTGGGGTGGACTCTGCTTTGCCCTCAGGCCCCAGGAAGGACTCCTGCTCCAACCTCTAACCAGCTGTCCTTGCCAATCCATCTGGATAGTTCTGAGTTGGACAGAACCCCATGCGGAAAGCGGTGCCTGACATTCCTGGCTCAGCACAGCCCTTCTGCTCCCCAAAAAAGCACATATTTAAGCCCAGCAGGGAGTAGGTTGGCTTTTACTTGGGCCTTGTTTTTGTTTGGGCAGCCCAACTTCCAAGACAATTCTTCTAGAGGGTGTCACAAGAGAGCCTTTGCTCGGCTCCTGTGCCACAGTTTAGCTTTGAAAGAGGGCCCTTGTACAATTGCAGAGTGCACTTCCCATAGTACTGGAGAGATGATGAACAGAATGCCCTGGATTGTAGACAACATGGTCTTGATACCGGTTCTTACATCAGTATTTACCAGGATGTGGCGGGAAGGGGCATGGGTCCAGTAGGGGCACTTACTGGGGGCCCAGCCCACTTCTGGTTGAATGGCAGCTCAGCTGGTGCTAAACCTAATCCCATCCTTGACTCAGCACCAGCCTTGCTCCCAGTCAACTCAGAGCAGCTGCAGGAGGAAGAGTCTTAAAGTCGGGTCTGGAGTCACTGCAGCAATGGGCCCCCTGCCACTTCAGTTCTCCAGCTTCTATGGCTGGCACCCCCCCTCCCCCCCACACTTCAGGCATCCGGACAAGTACCCCCACTTTTTCAAAGGCACAGGCCCTGGGAAGACCTGGGACTCATACAATTTCTCTTGACAGTCCAGCATCTCTAAGTGTTTTAAGTGATGGTGGGGAATAGCACCATCAGTTGTCAGCCCAACAAGGCAAAATGGTTTACGCACCATTTTGTGCGATCTTGGCAAGAGACCCCCTGTCTGCTCTGTGATGCTCTCATGGCAGTCTCCCCTCTTCTGACCCTCCTATCCATGGCCCCCACCCCTGCCCTCTCCAGCCCTGGCACCTCCTGGTGGCGGTGCCGAGTCCCCAACCGCGCCATCCTACCGGGCTCCTCTTGGCTTTTTCAGGACTGGTCCAAGACCAGCCTCTATGAGCAGCCGGTGGCCAACACCCTGCAGCGTCGGAAGGACCGGGTGGACCATGTGCGCGAGGCAGAGCTGGGCTCCTCACCGCTGGTGTACCCAGGCCTGAGCTTGGAGGAAGGGCATCGCCCACGTATGTCCCCGGCCTCCATCGCCGCCAAGGTACGGAAACCCCCAAGGAATGCTGGGACACAGCTTGGGCTGGAGGGCCCTGGCCAATGGCGCTCTTGGCTTGTGTGCCCAGGAGCTCCAAGGCCCCATTGGCTCTGTGACGGCCTAGCTCAGCTGGGGAATGTGGGCTGCAGACACCACTGTACTGCGCAAGTCTTCAGAATGGCACAAGGCAGCA